>NC_023752.2:40604947-40696660 GCF_000499845.2 Phaseolus vulgaris
GCAGCACGCCGATTGGCACAAAGCGCCTCCCAAGGAGTTGAAGTCGATTTACAGCCCTTGGCCGTTTCATACGTGGGGGATCGACATTCTGGGACCTTTCCCATTGGCGATCAGGCAGATGAAGTACTTGGTGGTGGCAATTGAATATTTCACCAAGTGGATTGAAGCAGAACCAGTGGCCCAGATCACCGCACACAAGATCGAGAGCTTTGTGTGGAAGAACATCGTGTGCCGGTTTGGTGTGCCCAAACGCCTGGTGTCAGATAACGGGACTCAGTTTGCAAGTCACCTGTTGAAGAAGCTGCGCAAAGGGGTGGGAATTCAACAAGTATTTGCATCCGTCGAGCACCCTCAGACAAATGGCCAAGTAGAGTCAGCCAATCGGGTATTGCTGAGAGGTTTGAAAAGAAGGCTAGAGAAAGCCAAGGGATCGTGGGCTGAGGAGGTACCCCGTATAGTTTGGGCGTACCACACCACCGAGCAGTCAGGAACCCATGAGACCCCGTTTAGCCTGGTCTATGGATGCGACGCAATGATTCCAGTGGAAATCCAAGAGAGCTCGCCGAGATTCCAGAACTTTGTAGCGGAAGACTCGAATGAGGAAAGAAGGCTGGATCTGGATTTACTGGATGAGGTCAGGGAGGAGGCGAGAGTGAAGGCTGAGGCAGTGAAAAGAAGGATTGAACGAAGGTATAACTCGAAGGTGATGCCAAGGCAGTTTAAAGAAGGCGACCTGGTGATGAGGAAGGCCCACCAGTACGCTGAGAGAGAATTTTGCACGGTTCTTTAGAGTTCTTGAGTTTTCTCTTAGTATTTGGTGGTTCAGTCGCTGACTTGGGCGTCGGAGCGTGATCGGCCGCAGCGGCGCCGTTCTGTCTTTTGCAGGTTCTTGAGGTGAATCACGGTGAAGGACGGAGGCTAACACGGCGCAGAAGTCGATCCAGGTTTGACGAGGCAAGGTTCTTGCGTCCCAGTCAACAGGCAGGATCAAGATATAATATGAATATGTTATGGATTCAACAAGAATTGGAATATGATTAGTCACTTTTTAAGAATTGGATCAATGTTCTCAACATTCAAGAACTCACCAAAACACAAGTAGCCAAGCCAAACTCATAGAAACCCATATTATGGCATATGAACCAATTAAAACTAGAAAGAACAGAAATGAACCGATTAGAACTCAAGAAAACACAACTACAATCACAAGAACAACAAACTAAAAGAAACTACCAAACATAAACACAAAACAACAAGTTCTACCGATTGAAAAGACAAGAAACTTCAAAGACATGTTTTAGAGTTTTGATATGGAATGGAAATGGAAGAAGAAGATGAAAAGCACAAGGAAACTTATGTGGTTGGAGATCTTGGAGGTGTGCACGCCACTTGAAGGATGAATGACTTCAAGATGAGTGTAGTTGCCGCCACTTGAGAGTCCAAGAATGCACTCAAGATAAGACTAGAAGAGAAGAAGACACAAGTCTCTCTCAATTTCACTCACCAATTTGGGAGAGGTTCTTTACTCACAAAATCAATTCTATCATTTCAAAGACCAAAGCCTTCCTTTTATAGTGAGTAGGACCGATCACCTATTACAAAAGAAACTTACAAGAGAAGCTTTACAAGGTAGCCTTCTAACTCTTCCAATTCTAGCGCCTAAATGGAGAGTGAAGAGGCACCTTCTAGATTTTTCCTAAAACTAATGCCTATAGGTGCTATACAAAAGAGGTATCTTTAAGGTTTCCCTCTTTAGCACATCCTAAAGCTATTCTATATTATTTATAAATTTATATAAAAGAAACTATAAAGAGAGATATTAATTGGAGCCCATTCTTGAATGCTTGTAGTCTTCTTTTGACTTTAGGCTTGATCCTCTCCTTATTTAATTCTTCTTTAATTTTTGAGAAGACTAGAAGGAAGAACTTTAAATGTTTGGGTGGATGGCCTCTTCCTCCATTAGTAAAATCCTCTCTTACTTGATCGCTATCATGCTCCCCGAGGTGGAGAGAATTCGTCCACGAATTCTGAATCCCTGCATATAACAAAGTCAGTTTAGTATCAAGAATAACAGTGGAATAAGAGAAAGGCAAACATGACTTAGAATGTGTAAGCAGTGGGAGTTCAGAAAAGGAGGTCCTATAGACAGACCAAGTTGGAAAAAATTGTTTGGGAATGATGATATTTTTTGAAAATGTCCTCTTAAATTGTGAAAACCATTAGGAGGTATGAAAAAATCATCCCTAACATTCTTTAACCAAGTTGGTGTTGAAATAGGAACCTTGGGTAATGAAAAAGATAAAGAAGAAGAATACCTTTGAGGTTCAACTTGAGGCATAGCACGAGTCAACATGATTAATTTAGTGGATAAAGTGGTGTGACTCGTTTTAGTACTTACTTCTTTTGCTTTCTCATTTTCTCTTTTATTTTTCATTTTTATTTGGTCCTCATGAACCTCTTTGGGAGAAAGGGGTTTTAAGATAACCTTGCGCCCTTGGAAGGAAAAAGACATTGTATTGGATAGGCCATCATGTAAAACATGTCTATCATATTACCAAGGCCTTCCTAAAAGAAGATGAGTTGCTTCCATGGGCACAACATCACATAAAACCTCATCTTTATACTTTCCTATTGCAAAGTTAATGAGGAGTTGTTTGTTAACCATGATTTAACCTTTGGTACTAAGCCATTGCAATTTATAAGGCTTGGTATGAGAGATAGTGGGTAAGGCTAACTTCTCCACAACTCTTGTACTAGCCACATTAGTGCAACTACCCCCATCAATAATCAAGGAACATAATTTGTTGGTGATAAGACAGCGGGTGTGAAAAATATTTTCTCTTTGGGTATTATCCAAAGATTTTGGAATTATTCCCAACATTCGCCTTATCATCAATAAGTCACCTTCACAAGGACTTTCGCTCTCAATCTCACTTGGGAATTTAGAAGGTGAGGAATGTCTAGAGTTTTCGGAATCATGCTCACTAACTACTACCCCATCATGTATAAACATATTACGTTTAGAAGGGCAATTAGAAGCTATGTGACCATATCCTAAGCATTTAAAACATTTTTTACTAGACGATTTGATTGGTGATTTATGAGTAGAAGGAGAAGGCTTAGACTCCTTAGGGTTGAAAGAAGAATCTTTAAAATGAAGTTTTTGAAAAAGCTTTTTTATTTTTCCAAGAGTTGCTGTAGTAACCATCATTGGGAGAGTTTTTGAAAGCATTTTTCTTTGCAAGTTGGGATTCAACCTTCATTGCAAGGTGAACCAAAGATCCCAAAGTTGAATACTCTTGAAGTTCAACAACTTCTTGAATATCCCTTCTTAGACCACTCACAAGCCTAGCTATCTTAGCTTCCTCACTCTCATCCATGTCAACTTTAAGTAAAAGCGTTTCTAACTCCTTAAAATAAGCATCCACACTTAGCGTGCCTTGTTGAAACCGTTGGAGCTTCAACAATAGGTCTTTCCTAAAGTGTGGTGGCACGAATCTAAGGCGCATACACTCTTTCAAATCGTTCCAAGAAACCACGGGAGGTCTCTTGTTATATCCAATGTCCATTACAATGCTATGCCATCATTTCATGGCATAATCTATGAATTCTAAAGAGGCTATTTTCACTTTTTGGTCATCATTGACCTCATAGGCTTGAAAAATTTGTTCACATTTAGCCTCCCAATATAAATACACATTAGGATCACTATCACCACTAAAGCTAGGTACTTTTACAAAAGGAAGTTAAGGCTTTGCTTCTTGGTGATGTCTTTGTTCACGGTGATGGCTCTCTCTATGAGAATGATGGTGATGCCTCCTTCTTCTATGTTCTTCTCCATTGTCGTGAGCATTGGAAGAACCTTTGGAAGAATGTCTAGGAGAATGATGTCTTCCATGGATGGAATGTGAGGACCTTTCTTGCTTCAATTCAACTTTTGCTAATCTTTCTTCCAACTTTTGCATAGCTTCATCTTTGAGAGCAAGGGCTCGTTTTGCCTCTTTTAACTCATTAAGAACATAAGCTTTATGAGTAGAATGTGGTTTGGAAGATTCAACACTTGAATATGTATCCATTGGACAAAGAAAGCAACAAACACAATAGCAAACAATATTAAGAAAAACAAGTTTAGCAAATGGAACAATTATAGTGATGTACTGAAAATTAAAAGTCACTCAAGTCACTCCAAGAAAGAATACTTCCCTCAACCAATCTGCTCTTGAGGTCTTGGTAACTCTCAAATGAAATATGTCAAAGCAAAAACACTCTTTCTCAAAGCCAATAGACCACAAAACTTAAAGAACAATAAAAGACAAGCAAGAAAAGGTGTAAACAAGAAAGGCTATATCAAAAGGAATACTAGATATATGACAAACTCAAAGAATAGTAAAGAAAATAAAAGGAAGAAAAATAAGGTACTCAATTAAAGGATGGCACACAAAAGAAACCTAAAGAAAAGCACTAGAATAGATGAAGAAAACAAAAACAGAACTACTGGAATTTTTTTTTTATAAACTGTGCATGACTTTACAGATTTATCTGGAACTGTATAATGCAAACTAGATTATGAAATTTAAACCACAGAAATTTCAAGATCTTATCTCAACAATGGCATGGGAATTACACAAAAATAGTAAGCCAATTAATTGTGATAAATTTTGCAAAATCACTCCCAGATTACCGTATTTTTTGTGCTAGAATTACACACTGGACGTATGTCATTTATCATTTTTTTTATACGTGGAATTTTGATGTACTTCTTTTTTCTACTTTTTTATAACACTTTCAAGAACTCAAATCCAGAATTTCAGAAATTTCCAGTAAGCAAAAAAATTGCAATAAATCGAAACAGTCAGCACGTTTTCAGGAAAACAGAGGAAACCTAACTGGAATGAAACAGAATTAAGAACTTCAAAAGACATAATAGAAGTGATGTTTAAGAACTTGTATAGGTCTATTACACAAGTATGAACTCAAAACTAAAAAGAAAAAGCATCAAAGGATCAAGAAAACAAACACATAAAACTGTACTTGATCCTGCCTGTTGACCGAAACGCTGGAGCTTTGCTTCGTCAAACTTGGATCGACTTCTGCGCCGTATTAGCCTCCGTCCCTCACCGCGATCCACCTCAAGAACCTGCAAAAGACGAAACGGCGCCGCTGCGGCCGATCACGCTCCGACGCCCAAGTCAGTGACTGAACCACCAATTACTTAAGAGTAAAACTCAAGAACTCTAAGGAACCGTAACCAGTTCTCTCTCAGTGTACTCTCGTTCTCGCAGTTGTAAAGAAGTAATCTAAACGCGTGCGTACCTCAGAAGTTCGTTGGAAACTCTTATATACCTGGATACTTTCTCTCTCCTCGCAGTTACGCATCTGGACACGTGGCTCGCATCCAGCTGTACACGTGCCTTCATCTGGAGCATCCTTGACTTGGGCGCTATTTCTGACCCTTCTTTGGCTAAGTTACTTATGCATGATACTACTCAGTGAATAGTTGCCTTGGAGCGTGATCTCTTCTGGATGGCGAGTTCGGGTGCCTTCGTACACACCTTCCCTGTGGTCTCGCCGGCCGCCTTCATGATCTGCCCTACCTGCTTCACCGTGTATGTTCAAGTGTGCTATCTCCCGAGCTCGTTCTCTGGCCAGCTGGGAAATGACCATCTGCCTTCATCTTCGGCGATGTCCTTGTTTCGGCGATCTCTAACCACGAGGTCGCCTGGGTTCGCATCTGGCGACTTCATCTTCAACCCGGTGACCGCCGGTTCTGGTGTGCTGGAGATCGGAGCACGCCAACTTAATAACTGGCGACTACATGAGCCCCCCGACTTCCTTCCCTTCTGCCAGCCAGGCGTCCCATCAACACGCCTATACAATAGCTTGATGCCATGTCATCACTTCCGACTACCAGGGCGGTACACAAGCCCCCCAGTCTTAAGCGAAGACTTGTCCAGCGAAAAGACTAAAGGAGTCACGTCAATACCGATCTACGTGGCGCTGGCGCAGAATTCCAAACGGTTGTACTTTCTGCTTTCCTGACGCTCCACCAAACACCCTTCCAATCTCTCGACACGTGGCTTCATCAACGGCTACCTTTAACTGTCGTTTGCGCTTCCAAAAACCATTTTAAAAACCCTTAAACCCATTTCACTTCTACTGTTCCATCACTTCTTTGCTTCCTCAAACACTCTGAGTTTCTTCTGCGAAAACCCACGACGCTCTTCAACCTCCTGGATTCTCAACTTCCTTCATCGTTCTTCTGATCATAGAAAGGTACCCCCTTTACTTCTTCTGCTGATTTTTCCTGCATTCTAACCGATTCGCATCATCCATTAACTGTCTGGTGCATACGCTGTGGGCTGTTTCTTCTGTTTCTCCCTTCTCGTAACTTAGGGCTTCGTCTCCATTACAACGAACCTTCGTTCGTTCGTTTTTCCATCCTTCTTTCACGATCGAGCCAGCCTCTGCGAACCCTGCTCACCTTTGCCTTTCTTTTTCCTTTGCAGTTTCCGCGATGGCTCGCTCAAAGACCACCCCAAATCCTCCTCCCTCGTCACGAAACCCTCCGTCTCAAGCTCATAACTTACCACGAGCACCTGGTGTTTCTTCTTCCCAAGCTGAGAGGCCTGCAACCTCTCGCCCTGACCTGGCTCAGGCTACTCCACCGGTCGCCGGAGGAGCCTCCGCCCCCACTCCAGATTATAAAAAACTTTACCCCTGGGCCAGCTCGGCACTGCTGAAAGAAACTTCTTCGATAAACTCTGAAACGGCGGTACTCCGACTAAGGAAAGGGGACCAGTCGGATCTTTCCTTTCACAAGGAGCACGATAGCAAGGTGGTCGTGCTGCCTTGCCACCCTGAGCCGATCTGTGCTGACGACAAAGCGAGCGGTGGCGAGTCGTTCTGCTTCCTCTACACAACGTTTTTCAAGAAGGTGAAGCTCCGACTTCCCTTCACTCGTTTCGAGCGAGAGCTGCTAACCGAGCTCGATATCGCCCCCGCCCAGCTTCACCCCAACAGCTGGGCGTTCGTAAGGGCGTTCCAGATCATTTGTGCACATCTGGGTCTGCCAGCGTCAGTGGATGTTTTCCTCTTCCTTTTTGAAGCCAAGCACCCAAGGGATCGCCTTTGGGTGAGTCTGAACGGGATTGCTGGGAGATCGATCCTTTTTATCTTCCAGCAATCTTATAAGGATTGGAAAGGGAAGTTCATTCAAATACGCCAAAACGACCAGGATGCCTCGATGCTCGACGGGTTTCCCTTGTACTGGGTAAACAAGGGAAACAAATACGCCAAGGGAAGCTTCAGGAGGCCAAGAAGTCCTGACAGCATGGGTGCTTTGGACAAGGATCTGTGCCTCTTCTGGAAGAGCGTGGCAGACGCCAATATCACCTTCCTCACCACTGCGCTCATCTCCTTCGAGTTCTTCGCAGATCAACTCGAGGCTCGCATAGGTTAGAGCTCACCTCAGTATCTAAGTCATTACTCTTGGCGATACTTCTGCTAACTGTTTTTGGGCGTCTTGTCTGTTGTGCACAAGACTTGGGTTTATTTTCTGCACCACTTATCTGCTTTTCTTGCATACTGACCCATGTGTTTATCTTTCTATCTGAGCTGACCCATGTACCTTTGTATTATACAGATCGCATGTTGGGCAAGGGAAAACTGGCTGAATTGAGGGCGCTCGCCCGAGCCCATGGCTTGGCATCAGGCTCCCAAACTGTGCCCAATTCAGTGGTGGAGATCGCCGCTGCCCAGGGCAGATCGCCCCCTAAAGGCCCAGCCCCTTCAGAGGCCCAGCCCGCCCAACAACGCAAAAAACTCGTCCTCAGGAAACCAAAGAGGAAAACCCCTCAAGTGGTTCATGAGGATGAAGAAGAAGACGATGAGGCGACTGAGGATGGCCTTATCACTAAGAGGAAGAGGGTGGCGCCTTCTTCACCACCTGCTCCACCTCCTCCCCCAACATCAACACCACCTTCCACACCAGCTCCACCTCCAACACTGCTTCCTCCTCCAGCTCCCACATCGCGAGTCCAAGCAGTTCCCCTGGCAGCTGCTCTTCCTGTGGTTGAGGCTGCCGAGCCCAACTTTATGGAGAACCCCCCGAGCGCCTCCACGCCATACGTATCTGCTGGAGGGGGTCCTCCTTCAACTGCCTCAACTGCTGGAGCTGCACCAGGCGGGGATGAAGGCGCTCACAACTCGCCTATCATCATCACCGAATCCCCGCTGTCGCCACCACGCCAAGAAGCTCCCATTCAACAACCAACTCAAGAAGGTGGTGGCGAGAACCAACAATAAGCTCCCCTGGCGCCCCCACGAGCAAACCTCTCCCTTGAGGTAAAAAGGGTGTGGGAACCCTTCTCAGCGAAACTCAAGATGATGGCGGAGGACTTCCCCTCCATCATATCCAAAGTTGTGGAGAGTTCCAGCAAGAAGTTCCAGGATGACATCTCCGTGCTCCAAGAGGAGAATCGCCTAATCAGGATCGAGGCGGAGAAGTTATCCTGCAATCTTATGCTCGCGGAGATCGATCACTCCCGAGTGGAGGACGCCATGAGCACCGAGCTCCGGGCGGCGCGCAAGGAGGCCACCGATCTACGCCATAAGGTGCAGCTCTTAGCTCAAGAGAAGATCGAGCAGGAGAGCAAGCTGGTCCCTTATCGCGTCAAGGTGGCTGACCTGGAGGCGTCGATCAAAGCAGATGCCGCCAAGGTGAAAAATCTTGAGAAGAGGTCAGCAGATCGGGAGGTCTTCTTGGGGAAAGTCGAAAAGGAGAGAGATGACACCATGGCCAAACTCGCCGAGGCCAAAGAGGAAAACGGGAAGATCATCACAAAGCTGGCTCAGGCGTAGGCAGAATCCAAGAAGGTTGCTGAAGACCTCCTTCAAGCTCGTGAAGCAACTGAAAAACTCAAGAAACGAGCTGAGGAGCTAACACAGCAGAACGAGGGGCTCAAGAAGCAGATTGAAGAACTCGAGCTGAGCTCTGCCCAAATCCTTGCTGCTGGGTTTGACGCTGCCCGGGAACAATTCGCCTGCCTGTACCCTGACTTGGATCTCTCCATGGTGTCGCTGAACAACGAGGTGGTGGACGGGAAGGTTGTTCCTTCTGAAGACTAGCCGCTCGCTGCTTCCCTTCACCACTTACTCATCTGCCTCTCTCTTACCCAATTTGCTTGTAATAAATTTTCCCTTTTCTGCTCATGTATCTTGAACTGATCATACTTTATTATAAAGTCTTTGTGCTTCCTCTTACAACTTCTCTGTCTGCCTTATCTCTCCTCGTATAATTCACTTCAACGAAATTAGCTTAGTAACTACGTAAGCGCAATTGTATACTTATCCGCCTCGAACCATCAGTTTTCGAACAATAACACTCTAACAACTTGTAACCTCAAGGTAATGAACCTTAACGTGAAATCGCTCTTCAAATAACGAACCTCAACCCAACTAATGGCTTAAGACACAGCTCATCTAATCTGCCTTATCAAAACGGGTCTTGACTTTCTCGCCATTGCTTGAATTTCTCCTGGTCGCCAAAGACTCTTGGCGATACCAGCTTCCTCTTTCCTTCACAACTTGGCCATTGTTCCTTTATCTGGGGGTAGAGGCGCCTGTCGGGCCCTTCTCTGCCTCCCTGAGCTTCAGAACATGGAACCGGGTGGCTGGGCGTTCTCTTCGAACCCACCTTAGCCACCCTCCGAACTTCTTCCACCCTTTACACTACACCTGAACTCGTTCGAGACGAGAAGGATTTTATCTTGCCTGAACTCCTCATCGGCGAGAAGGTCTTTAACTCGCCTGAACTCGCTCATCGGCGAGAAGGTCTTTAACTCGCCTGAACTCGCTCATCGGCGAGAACGTCTTTAATTCGTGCCTCTACATTGCCCCAGGGGTTACATCTTCTCTCCCCCAGAAACACTGAGGACTTTTTGCTGGTGCCTCTACATTGCCCCAGGGGTTACCTCTTCTCTCCCCCAGAAACACTGAGGACTTTTTGCTGGTGCCTCTACATTGCCCAGAGGCTACATCTTCCCTCCTCTGGAAGCACTGAGGACTTTTTACTCTTCCTCGCCTGCACTCGCTCGACGGCGAGGAGGTCTTTATCTCGCCTCAGGACGCGCGAGGGCGTTGAGGTCTTTTAACTGGTGCCTCCGATTGCCGAAAGACGATGAGGACTTTAACTTTAACTGATGCCGCCAATCGCCGAAAGACGATGGGGACTTAGAAACTTTTTAGAAAGCATGCAGTCTAAAACACTTTAAACTTCGAAAACTCTTCTTTATTGGGCGGCCTCATTAAAAACCCTCCTTAGGGAAAAAAGAGTGCCCCCTCCAAACTGTTTTAACAGAAACATTGTAAATCTCTTCGTGTTTGTTCTTACTTACAAAGTTCTTAACTATAATATAACTTGAGGTGCGTGGCGTTCCAAGTGCGAGGAATCGCCCCTCCTTCCAACGTTTCTAAGCGGTAGGCGCCGTTCCCGAGCGCCTCGGTTATCCTGAACGGTCCCGTCCACTTAGGCGACAGCTTGTTCTCCATCTCGTACTGGTGGGCCTTCCTCATCACCAAGTCGCCTTCTCTGAACTGTCTTGGCATCACCTTCGAGTTATACCTTCGTTCAATCCTTCTTTTCACCGCCTCAGCCTTCACTCTCGCCTCCTCCCTGACCTCTTCCAGTAAATCCAGATTCAGCCTTCTTTCCTCATTCGAGTCTTCCGCTACAAAGTTCTGGAATCTCGGCGAGCCCTCTTGGATTTCTACTGGAATCATTGCGTCGCATCCGTAGACCAGGCTGAACGGGGTCTCATGGGTTCCTGACTGCTCGGTGGTGTGGTACGCCCAGACTATACGGGGTACCTCCTCAGCCCAACTTCCTTTGGCTTTCTCCAGCCTTCTCTTCAAACCTCTTAGCAACACCCGATTGGCTGACTCTACTTGGCCTTTCGTCTGAGGGTGCTCGACGGATGCAAATACTTGTTGAATTCCCACCCCTTCGCACAACTTCTTCAACAGGTGACTTGCAAACTGAGTCCCATTGTTCGACACCAGACGCTTGGGCACACCAAACCGGCACACAATGTTCTTCCACACGAAACCCTCGATCTTGTATGCGGTGATCTGGGCCACTGGTTCTGCTTCGATCCACTTGGTGAAATATTCAATCGCCACCACCAAGTACTTCATCTGCCTGATCGCCAGCGGGAATGGTCCCAGGATATCGATTCCCCATGTATGAAACGGCCAAGGGCTGTAAATCGACTTCAACATCTCGGGAGGTGCCTTGTGCCAATCGGCGTGCTGCTGGCATTGCTTGCAGCACTGCGCATACTTCTTGCAGTCTTCTCTCATTGTTGGCTAGTAGTAACCTACACGGAGAGTCCTCGCGGCCAGAGCTCGACCCCCGACGTGGCTTACGCATATCCCTTCATGGAGCTCTGCCATAATTCTTGTACATTTCTCGCCATGCACACATTCCAGGAGTGGGTGAGTGAACCCAAACCTATACAGCTCGCCATCAATCATTGTGAACTTGCTAGAATTCTTCTTTATCTTCCTAGCCTCCGTCGGATCCAGCGGGAGAAGGCCATCCGCCAGGCATCGCTTGTACTGCGTTACCCAGGTGTCTGGCTCATGTGTAGCGCAGACCTGCGTCATGTTCACCCTCTCCCCCCGACATGCTCTTATTCTCGGCGATCTCAAGGTTTCTTGGGTCAAAGACCTGTGACTCCTTGCCGCTTTCTCCGTCGATTTGCTTATCTGAAGAACCAGGTGATCTGCCACAAATGCTCTAGGCGCCTTCAGAGTTTCTTGAATCACCGTCCTCTGCCTACCCCCCTTGCCCGAACTGGCGAGCTTGGCTAGCAAGTCAGCTCGGGCATTCTGCTCCCTGGGCACATGCACTACTTCAAAGGAGACAAAGGAACTCTTCAATTCCTGTACATACTCCAGGTAAGCCGCCATTTGTGGATCTTTAGCCTGGAACTCGCCTGTTACTTGTCCCGTGACTAACAGCGAGCCACTCTTAGCCATCAGCACCCTAGCTCCCATCTCCTTGGCCAGCAAGATACCGGCGATCAGCGCCTCATATTCTGCTTGATTGTTGCTGGCCTTGAAGGCAAACCTCAAAGATTGTTCGATCAGCACGCCGTTGGGCCCCTCCAAGATGACCCCAGCACCGCTACCCTGCTGGTTCGACGATCCGTCCACTGAAAGCACCCAACGGAAGTCATCCCCTTCAATTCGCGTCGCTTCAGACGAGAGCTGGACCACGAAGTCTGCGAAGATCTGCCCCTTGATCGGACCTCGGGGCTCATACTTAATATCAAACTCCGACAGCTCCACTGCCCACTTCACCATCCTTCCCGCAACATCGGGCTTCTTCAAGACCTTCTGGATGGGCAGGTCGGTCATCACCAGTATCGTGAAGCTATGGAAATAGTGGCGTAACCTCCTTGCCGAAAAGACTACTGCCAGTGCAGCCTTCTCCAGGGCCTGATATCTCGTTTCGGGGCCCTGCAACACCTTACTGACAAAATAAATGGGCTTTTGAGCCTGATCTTGGTCCTGGGCGAGCACCGCACTCACCGCCCTCTCAGTTACAGCAAAATACAACCTGAGAGGGGTTCCCACCAGCGGTTTGCACAAAAACGGTGGGCTCGCCAGATACTCCTTAAGCTTGACGAAGGCTTCTTCACACTCCTTCGTCCAGGCAAACTTGTTATTCCGCCTTAAACACTGGAAATATGGATGGCCCTTCTCTCCGCTAGCCGACACGAAGCGAGACAAGGCGGCCATCTGACCTGTAAGCTGCTGTACTTCCTTCACAGTGGCCGGGCTCCTCATTGCCAAGATGGCGGCACACTTGTCAGGGTTGGCCTCTATTCCTCTCTCAGTTAAGAGAAATCCCAGGAACTTTCCTGCCTCCACGCCAAAGATGCACTTCTCGGGATTCAGCTTTAACCTGAACTTGGCGATCGTAGTGAACAATTCCTCCAAGTCTGCAACGTGCTTGCTCTTCTCTGGCGAGGTCACGACCATGTCATCTACGTAGGCTTGCACATTTCTTCCCAACATTGGTGCAAGTACCCGATCCATCAACCTCTGGTACGTGGCCCCCGCGTTCTTCAGCCCAAACGGCATCACCTTGTAGCAGTAGCATGATCTCTCGGTCATGAAGGCAGTCTTCTCTTCATCCATGGGATGCATCTTGATCTGGTTATACCCCGAGAAGGCATCTAGGAAACTCAACAACTTACACCCTGCAGCACTGTCCACCAGGGCGTCTATGCTTGGTAAAGGATACGAGTCCTTTGGGCAAGCCTTGTTCAGATCAGTGAATTCGACGCACATGCGCCATTTCCCGTTGCTCTTCTTCACCACCACGACATTAGCCAGCCACTCAGGGTATTGGACTTCCCTGATATGGCCTGCAGCGAGGAGCTTCTGGGTTTCGTCTCTAATCGCCTGCCTCCTCTCCTCTTTGAACTTCCTTCTCCTCTGCCGCATTGGTCTCACCTGGTTGTCCATCGCCAAATGATGGCACAAGAAGTCGGGGTCGATCCCGGGCATGTCCGAAGCGGACCATGCAAACGCATCCAGATGCCGCTCTATCACCTTGGCGATCTGGTCCTGGAGCTCAACCTCCAGAGATCTTCCCAGCTTGAAGATCTTTCCTCCGATCTCTCTTTCGAGCCACTGCTCGACGGGTTTTGGCCAGGTTACTCTGGCGATCACCGCCCTGGCGATTCCCAACTCCCTCGCTTCCTCAGGGCGATTCCTCGCCTCTTCTTCCTCTAGACCGGCGTTCCCCTCCCCCAGCTCAGCATCCACCATCACCACGTCACTTCCGGCGGTCTCTTCTATTACCGTCGGTCTGGGCTTCACACCAGGAGGCGGGGTGGTTGTCACGTAACTCACCGACCTCTTGTTCTTCAGGCTATTCTCATAGCACTTCTTCGCTTCTTTCTGGTCGGACTTGATGGTGATCACCACCCCCTCCATAGACGGCAGCTTCACCTTCATGTGTCGGGTCGACGGTATAGCGCCTATTCTGTTAAGCGTGGGTCTTCCTAACAGAATGTTGTATGCTGAAGGGGCGTTCACGACAAGGTACTTGATTTTCTCTGTTCTCGAGCCCGCCTCATCCGTAAACGTAGTCCTCAACTCAATGTACCCCCAGACCTCCACCTGGTCGCCAGCGAAACCATACA
Organism: Phaseolus vulgaris; assembly: GCF_000499845.2. Taxonomy (NCBI): domain Eukaryota; kingdom Viridiplantae; phylum Streptophyta; class Magnoliopsida; order Fabales; family Fabaceae; genus Phaseolus; species Phaseolus vulgaris. The sequence goes on from NC_023752.2 coordinate 40,619,167, forward strand.
AACAACCTCCATAGGGCCTCAACTGGTCAAGGGGTAGCTCCAACAGCGTGAAAGTCGGCCAGAACATCACGTCCGCCGAGCTTCCTTGGTCCACCAAAACCCTGTGGACCTTCCTTCCTGCTGTGATCAGCGAGATGACTATGGGGTCGTTGTCATGAGGCACAACGTCCCGAAGATCTTGCTTTGTGAATGTAATGTCCACATCCGGCGAGTGGTCTTCAAACATATCCACCGTCATCACAGACCTTGCATACTTTTTCCTCTGTGACGCGGTGCATCCACCACCCGAGAAACCTCCTGCAATGGTGTGGATTTCTCCGTGGGTAGGCATCTCGTGCTGCTGAGCCTCACCACCTGCTGGTTGGGAGCTCGACGCGCCCCCCGTCCTTCTATCCAGCAAATAATCATTCAGGAACCCGCTCTTGACCAGGTCGTCGAGCTGGTATCCCAAAGCTAAGCATGAGTCCACGGTGTGGCCAAAACCCTGGTGGAATTCGCACCAGGCGTCTGGCTTTGGTCCCAACACCTTATCACCCACCTTCTCGGGCGCTTTCAACCTAGCTGATATATTGGGAATGGCGATCAGGTCCGATAATCCCATGACAAACTTGTGTTTTGGCGGGCGATTGTACTCCCGGCGTGCTGGTTGAGGGCGCCCTGGGCCCCTGCCCTTGCTCTTCCTTGGATCATAAGGATGACGAGTCCTCTGATCCCTCCTGGCCGCCGCTGTCTCCAGCACCCTCTGTGGCTGGATCCTGGTCTGGGCACGTGGCCTAGCAGGAGCCACGCTTCCCCTCTTTTCGGCGACCTTACTTTCATTGGCGATGTGGGCCACCGCAAGTCGCCTGACCTCAGCAAATGTGGCAGGGTGAGCCCTGATCAATGCCTCGCAGAATGGTCCCGGCAGCACGCCCTTCTTGAATGCGTAGACCAGCATCTCTTCGTCTTTGGCTGGCGAGCGGACCATCTGCGCCCCAAAATGATTCAGGTAGTCCCTGAGGGACTCTCCCTGATACTGCCTTATGTCGAACAAATCATAAGACACCCTGGGCGGTGCCTTGTTCACGATGTACTGCTCGACAAAGATCTTTGAAAACTGTTGGAAGTTGGTTATGTGACCCGTAGGCAGGCTCACAAACCATTCCAGCGCCGTTCCCTGGAGGGTGCTCACAAACTTCTTGCAGTACACGGCGTCTGATCCTCCTGACAGCATCATTTGCGTATGGAACGTGGTGAGATGTGCCTCAGGATCCTCCACGCCGGTAAAAACAGCCTTCACAGGTACCACACTCGCAGGGATAGGCGTGTCGGTAATCGCCTGAGCGAAAGGCATAGGAAAAACGCGAGGCGGCGTTGACGGCACGACCTCTTCAGCGACTGGACGCCCTCGCTGCTCCTGAAGAGCTTGACGCAGTTCTTCAGTCACTCTGCTAAGCTCATCATTCCTGGCCCGAGGCGACCAGGTCCTCGTGCATTCTTGCCTGCTCTATACGCGAGGCTTCCACATTTGCCTGCAGCGAGCGCATGATTTCCACCATCTGCGCCATAGTCATGGCGCCTTCAGCAGCAACGGGCGCAACTGGACTTGAACGGTTGCTTCTCATTTTTCTCATGAAAACTTGACAAATCACAGAGAGCAATGAACAACACCTTCTTCAGCGACGATCGATTCAGCGATCAATCGGTCAGAACTTCGCAGAAACTTCGAAAAACCTCAAGAACACAGCAAACCCTCACAGAAACTCGCAACTCCACCAAAAACCAACGCTTCTTCCACGAAAATCCAAACGAGCAACAAAACTCAGATCTCACCGATCAAAACTCGCGTAAGCAGCAAAAAACTTCACCTCACCGAACAAAAACCCAAACGAACGGTGGAAAACGCGAAATTACCGAACAGAACCTAGATGAACAGCGGACAATGGTTGCACCAGCACACAACCAAACAGAAACTGCAGAAACCTCCAAGAACTCACGCTGCGGATGGGAACAGGTTTTGCACGGCCCCACGGTGGGCGCCTAATGATCCTGCCTGTTGACCGAAACGCTGGAGCTTTGCCTCATCAAACTTGGATCGACTTCTGCGCCGTGTTAGCCTCCGTCCTTCACCGCGATCCACCTCAAGAACCTGCAAAAGACGAAACGGCGCCGCTGCGGCCGATCACGCTCCGACGCCCAAGTCAGCGACTGAACCACCAATTACTTAAGAGTAAAACTCAAGAACTGTAAGGAACCGTAACCAGTTCTCTCTCAGTGTACTCTCGTTCTCGCAGTTGTAAAGAAGTAATCTAAACGCGTGCGTACCTCAGAAGTTCGTTGGAAACTCTTATTTACCTGGATACTTTCTCTCTCCTGGCAGTTACGCATCTGGACATGTGGCTCGCATCCAGCTGTACACGTGCCTTCATCTGGAGCATCCTTGACTTGGGCGCTACTTCTGACTCTTCTTTGGCTAAGTTACTTATGCATGATACTACTCAGTGCATAGTTGCCTTGGAGCGTGATCTCTTCTGGATGGCGAGTTCGGGTGCCTTCGTACACACCTTCCCTGTGGTCTCGCCGGCCGCTTTCATGATCTGCCCTACCTGCTTCACTGTGTATGTTCAAGTGTGCTATCTCCCGAGCTCGTTCTCTGGCCAGCTGGGAAATGACCATCTGCCTTCATCTTCGGCGATGTCCTTGTTTCGGCGATCTCTAACCACGAGGTCGCCTGGGTTCGCATCTGGCGACTTCATCTTCAACCCGGTGACCGCCGGTTCTGGTGTGCTGGAGATCGGAGCACACCAACTTAATAACTGGCGACTACACGAGCCCCCCGACTTCCTTCCCTTCTGCCAGCCAGGCGTCCCATCAGCACGCCTATACAATAGCTTGATGCCACGTCATCACTTCCGACTACCAGAGCGGTACAGTACTCAAAACAAAATCAAGAAACCAAAATTATCAACAAAAGGATTCAAAAATCAAAATGACACAAACACAATGTAATAAGAACAAGAAAACAGCAAGAAATACTAAAAAATAAACCTAAAACAGAAAGGTAACAACAAGAATGTAAAGTTCTTGAATTAAAAGTGCCAAAACAACTCAAACACATACAAGAATAAACCTAAGACTCGTGATACCACATGATATGATTCCAATAACATGATATGGATATAATATGAACATGTTATGGATTCAACAAGGCATTTTTTAAGAATTGGATCAATGTTCTTAACATTCAAGAACTCACCAAAACACAAGTAGCCATGCCAAACTCATATAGAAACCCATATTATGGCATATGAACTGATTAAAACTAGAAAGAACAGAAATGAACCGATTAAAACTCAAGAAAACACAACTACAATCACAAGAACAGCAAACTAAAAGAAACTACCGAACAAAAACAAAAAACAACAAGTTCTAGCGATTGAAAAGACAAGAAACTTCAAAGACATGTTTTAGAGTTTTGATTTGGAATGGAAATGGAAGGAGAAGATGAAAAGCACAAGGAAACTTATGTGGTTGGAGATCTTGAAGGATGAATGACTTCAAGATGAGTGTAGTTGCCGCCACTTGAGAGTCCAAGAATGCACTCAAGATAAGACTAGAAGAGAAGAAGACACAAGTCTCTCACAATTTCACTCACCAATTTGGGAGAGGTTCTTTACTCACAAAATCAATTATATCATTTCAAAGACCGAAGCCTTCCTTTTATAGTGAGGAGGACCGGTCACCTATTACAAAAGAAGCTTACAAGAGAAGCTTTACAAGGTATCCTTCTAACTCTTCCAATTTTAGCGCCTAAATGGAGAGTGAAAAGGCACCTTCTAGATTTTTCCTAAAACTAATGCCTATAGGTGCTATACAAAAGAGGTATCTTTAAGGTTTCCCTCTTTAGCACATCCTAAAGCTATTCTATATTATTTACAAATTTATATAAAAGAAACTATAAAGAGAGATATTAATTGGAGCCCATTCTTGAATGCTTGTAGTCTTCTTTTGGCTTTAGGCTTGGTCCTCTCTTTATTTAATTCTTCTTTAATTTTTTAGAAGACTAGAAGGAAGAACTTTAAATGTTTGGGTGGTTGGCCTCTTCTTCCATTAGTAAAATAGGCTTTCTGAGGGGGTGGGCCCCAACGCCATTGTTACCCACTCTTAGGATAACCTAGCGCGTATGGTTCCCTAACTGTAGTGCAACCTCTGACGGGATGGCCACCTGGATGCCTCCTAGTGGACCTAATCTCTGGGGTCACCCGTCTTGGGAGCGCCCTAGCTGTTCACGTGCCATGCATGCAGCTCACCTCTAGAACATGACCCTCACAGGTCGTATCCTTTCCAGTGGCTCTATACTTGTGTTATGCCTGAACGCGACATTCACTCCACACGCATGGACTCTCGTGACCTAGGCTTCTCCCTTACTGATAACTGGTGTGTGGTCTGGGATCCACCTCTCCTGGCCTAGCTCTGCTGTTCGAGTCCCACTACAAAAAAGTGTGTATGTAGTGGCGGTTATAATATGGCGGTTATTAAAAACCGCCACTATTATTTGTATAATACAACAGTTTTATAACCCCCATAATTATCCTTCAAAATATGACATTTAGAACCGCCATAATTATCTTTCTAAATTAGTGCTCTCCCACGTTTCGTTCCCTCCACGTAATTCTGAAATAATTCCCAAAATTTATTCTCTAAAACCTTTCAAATTCTCTTTCTCTTCGAAACCCTTTCTTATTCTCTCTGCCACAAATCGTCTTCTCCCCGCCGCTCTTCTTCTTCTCTCTGCCACATCCACCATCTTCTCTATGCAACTCACTGTCCCACTCACCATTTTCTCTCTAGTACTCACTGTCTTCTCCCCGCCGCTCTCCGCCTTCTCTCTGCACATTCACCATCTTCTCTTTGCAAATCATTGTCTCACTCACCATTTTCTCTCTGCCACATCCATCATCTTCTCTCTGCAACTCACCGCCCACTCACCATTTTAGTCCCAAGAAAGGCCAATAGTGGCCCAAACATTGAAGTATTTATCTCTCTTCAAAAACCTATTTTCGTCAGCGTTGTCCCCAAAACCCTAAAACCTCCAAACGTTGTCTTGGCTACCCTATGTGGCTGCATTCTCTAATCACTAAACAATGAGACCCCCCCAGAGGCGGTGGGTGCGGTGGACGTTTTAGGGGTGGCCGCAACGGTGGCGATTTCAAGGGTGGCCGCGATGATGGCAGTCGCGGTAGAGGTGGATTTGGTCGTGGCGGTGGAGAATGCGCGGTTTTTGCAACGATGGGCCACCTTCCAAATGCGAGGTTGTTTTTCTTCCATTACTAACGATTGGAACGAAGCTTATTCCCCTTTTCAGTGTTCCTATCTGATCTGGTCAGTCATCGGTAGTCGGTGACGTCAGTAACAGATAGCCACGTGGACCGTTCCTAGTGGGACGTGTGGGCCAGGGAAGCAGATGTGTCTTCGAGAAGTCACCCAGGGAACGATTGGTGGTCAGGGGGTGATCGGTGGTCCTAGAGGATGCGCGATCAGCGCCTAGATAAGCGCCATGAGGCAGAAGGCGTGGAGCTATGATGCACCGATCGGTCGTCTGGGGTGAGTGATGGTCATCGGGTCTTCGTGTTACGCGCAGTTAAGCTGGAGACAAGGGGTGATTCCCAGCGAGAGCGTCGTATACGAGCCTTGTGTGGCAGAGTATCAGAGAAAGGAGAAGTTATGTGCTTTGCAGTATTCTGCATGAGGGTGGTCTAAGAGAGCTAGTAGCCAGTCGGTGATTGGTGCTCTCCTAGCCCATGACGTGCATGGTGCAAAGCAGAGGTGATCGTTCACACAGTAGGTGATGCCTAGTGCGTGTGATTAGCCAAGCCACACTTGGTATTCACGCTGAGGTTGCACGAGACACCTAGTGAAATAAACGCGCTAAGTTACTTCATACACGAATAACTTAGGCGCGCGACAGAGTATATAAAGGCATTCCGCGCTCATGCAGAGGGAGGTAAGATTCATTCTTGCAAGTTACTAGTTTACACACAAAGAGAGAGAATCACAAAGTGCACACGAGTCTCGCTGAGATTCATAGTTCTTAGTTCTTTGGTGGTTTCGCAAGGCTGACTTAAGCGTCGGAGTGCAATCGGCCGCTAGAGGCGACGTTTGTTGTGTTTCGCAGGTTCCCTTGGAGTTCTTATGGAGTGCTTGGAGCGTTCTTGCGGAAGACAGAGCTTGACGTGGCGAATCCTTCGACGTTCGAATCACCCATGAAATCCATCCACGCTTTGCTGTTAGAAAATATATGACACTAAAGCAAGAAACAATCAAAAACAATAAAAGTACTACTAGAAGTAATGACAATTATGGAATAACATGACTAAGACAAAACATGACATGATTCAAAAAGGAAAATACTCAAACATGTGATAGGAAAAAGAATTAAAACAGCAAGTAAAATCAAAATAAGCCTAAAACAGAAACTTAAATTGCAAGAAATTAAAAAGCTCTTGAAATAAAGTGCTACACAACTCAACAGTTAAACAAGAACACACCTAAACTCTTGATACCACATGATGTGATTCCAATAGCAAAGAAGAGAAAGGTTCTTGACCTTCTTAGGAATCAACTTGAGTTGGACAATAGTTATGCACTTTTTTTTAGAATTGGATCAATGTTCTAAGTCAAGAACTCACCAAAACTAGCACCAAATCCAAACTCATATGGAAGTTCCAATTATAGTCAAATTGAACCGAACAAAATGGAACAAAAGATAAGCAAACTGAATTAGAAGTGCTGGAAAATTAAAACACCGAACCAAAAACAGAGAAGAATAAGAACAGTTGCTGGAAAATGAAAATAACCGAACCAAAACTCAAGAACACAAGCTAAACATGAACAATTGAAAGAGTAGGAAGGAAAGAGAAGAGAAAAGCTTATGGAGATGGGAGAGTAGGTGAGTGATCACACCACTAGAAGGATGGTTGCTCCTAGATGAGTGTGCTGCCGCCACTTGAGGACACCATGGATCCTTCAAGATAAGTCTAGAGAAGAAGGCTCAAAAGCTCTCCAATGCTCACTCAAAAATTGAGTATAGTTTCTTTACTCTTAATTCCAATCTGAAAAATACAAAGGGAGCACATCTATTTATAGCCTAAGGTGCTGAAATGCAAGCTACACAAATTCAAAAACTCCCTCCTAAAAAGCTTCTAGAATTGGCGCCTAAAACAATACATGAGGAAGGTGTGATCCCTTCTCTCATTTTGGCACCTCCTTATTTACTCCTACACCTATCTACTAACACACCCCCCGTAAGACTCCTAACTAAAGACTAAAAGATGCTTTAACAATAGAGGTTTCTAATGTTTCCCTCTAAGCACCTTCAACAATATTCTTTATTATTTAATACTTGGCCTTGCCCTTTATAGGATGGACTTGGGCTTGGGCTTGGGCTTGGGCTTGGGGCTTGGGCTTTGGGCTTGGGCCTCTCTTTTATTTTATGTCTTCTTTTAATTTTGAGAAGACTAGAAGGAAGAACTTCAAGTGTGATGGTGAATGGCCTCTTCCTTCATTAATAAAATCCTCCTTTACTTGATTCTCATCAGCCACTGTCTCCCCCTAGGACTTTCCCCATGCCTTTCTTATATGAGATTATGAGTGCAGTAGTGCCACAGGCTTGGTGGGGGTGAAAGCCTCGTTTACAGGGGTGGAGGACCCAGAGACGCATCTGACAGCGTTTCACACACAGATGATGATCTCTGGGGGCTCAGATGCAGTGTATTGCAAGCTGTTCATGAGCACCCTGAGCGGGATTGCTCTGGAGTGGTTCGTGAGCCTACCAGATGGCCACATCACTTCGTTTCAGCAGTTTTCCAAGTTGTTCATGGAGCAGTATATCGTGAACAGGGCACCCCAGTGGTGTCGTATGATTTGTTTGAAGTGCGACAAAACCAAGGTGAGTCCCTCAGGGATTACCTCAGTTGTTTTGGAGCTCAGGTAGTGAGGCTGCCCAGCAAGGATGAAGATATGCTGGTGCATGCGTTCAAGAAAGGGGTTCTGCCAGGCCCTTTCAGCGAATCTTTGATCAGAAATCACCCCAGCACCTTTGCAGAGATTAGGCGTCGTGCAGTGGCGCACATTGTGGCAGAAACAGAGGTTTCTGAGAAGAGGGGAAGCGCGGCCCCGACCAAGTCGCGCGGAGGACCGAGCAGGTCTCAGCAGCCGATGAGGGTGCATGAGGCCAAAGAAGGAAAGAAGGTTCAGGGGAAGCCTCGCCCTTACGAGCCTAGGAAGGACCAGGGCAGGGGGCGCGCGAGGGAGAGCAACGCGCCCCCCAGGTTTGACTTCGTGGTGGAATTGGCGGAGCTGATCGCCATTCCAGCCATAGCAGCAAGATTGCGAGCACCAGAGAAGACCGACAAGGTGCTAGGAAGAAAGAAGAACATGTGGTGTGAGTTTCACCAGGCTTATGGCCACTCACTCCACACTTGTTTGGCGTTGGGGCACCAACTCGCGGAGTTGGTGAAAAGTGGCTTTCTGAGCGATTACTTGCGGAAGACGCAAGGTGATCGGGCGTCGGGGCCACCAGCGAAAGATCCGCAGCACGAGGTGCCTGTGCACGGGGAGGTGCACATGATCGCGGGGGGGCTTCTCCGGAGGAGGATGTACAACCTCTCAGAGGAAGAGGTATGCTCGGTCGGTGATGACTGTCGACTCAGAGGAAGATCATTCCCTCGATGCTGACATTACGTTTACAAAGGCGGATCTCCGGGACGTTGTGCCCCACGACAACGATCTTATAGTCATCTCCCTCGTCACGACAGGGAGAAAGGTACACAGGGTCCTCGTGGACCAGGGAAGCTCGGCGGACGTGATGTTCTGGCCGACGTTCAACAAGCTGCAACTGTCCCTCGATCATCTGAGGCCATACCCGGGGTGCTTGTATGGATTCGCAGGGGACCAGGTGGAGGTACGAGGCTATATAGAGTTGAGGACCACGTTCACGGATGGGACCGTGGCCCGCACTGAGAAAATTAAGTACCTGGTGGTCAACGACCCATCCGCCTACAACATACTGTTGGGAAGGCCGACGCTCAACAGGTTGGGAGCCGTACCGTCGACGAGGCACATGAAGTTGAAGTTGCCGTCGATGGAGGGGGCGGTAATCACCATCAAGTCGGACCAGAAGGAAGCCAGGAGCTGCTACGAGAACAGCCTCAAGCAGCAAAGAAGTGTGTGCCATGTTACCTCGACACCATCGTCGGGTGTGGACGAAAAGCGATCGGAGGTCGCTGTGCTGGGAGGAGATCGGCGATCCCTAGAACGTGGAACGCCACACACTTGAAGTTCTATTTTAGTTGAAAATGTAAAGTAGTCGCGCTTTGGTGCTAGTATAAACAGTTTGAACAGTTCAGGGGGCAATCTTTTTCCCAAAAGAGGGGTTTTAATGAGGCCACCCAATAAAAAAGAAGTTATCAGTATAAAAGTTTGCAAAGTTTTAAAGTTAAAATCCTCCTCGCCCCAGGTGCGAGTGCAGGCAGCTAAGGTTCGAAAAGCCAGGGGTGCTAGTAAGTCCAAGAAGGGAAAGGGAGGATTTCGAGAAACGCCTTTACCCAAGTGGCACAGCATCAATATTGGCGCAGTAGAACTCTTAGTCAAAACCCTTCTCACACCAGGAGTGAGAAGGTGGAAGCACGACCCGACGTGTTAAGGATCGATGACCTTGGGGCAGGCAAGAGGGGTTATCGAGAAACACTCTTCTCCCCAAAACAGGGCATCATCCTTGACTGATCGGTGTGGGAGTCCTCTATGCACTTAGCGCTGGAGTGACAAGCAATATAGGGAGATATAAGGTAGAAGCAGAGGCGCGATGACTGATGAGTGGGTTCTATGCACTTAGCGCTGGAGCGACAAGCAATATAGGGAGATATAAGGTAGAAGCAGAGGCGCGATGACTGATGAGTGGGTGGCTGTTAGAACGTTGTTTAAGAGTTTTAGACAAGTTCTTACGCGATAGGCCTAAGCAAGCAAGGCCACGCCAGATCAGTTATCAAATGTTGTTCGTTGTGATCAAAGTTAGAGATAAAAGAAGTCAAGGACAGTAAAGTTTCGCGCCAAGTTCAAGTAGGTTAGCAGTTAATCATGCATGGCAAGAGATAAACACTAAGAGATACACAACAGAAGAATAGTAAGAGGAAAGTGGCATGTTATATGCAATCAGAGTTTTTACATTCAAAAGTTTATATACAAAGAAATGTAAACTAGATAAACAAGCGATCAAGGGCGAACAATCTTGCCGTCCACCACCTCGAAGTCCATACCAAATTGAGAATAGACAGCCTCCGGGAAGATGCACTTCACTTGCTCAAGGGCAAAGTCGAACCCATCAACAAAGGTATTAGCAGCCTCTTCCCAGAGCTTGGCCTTCTCAGTTTCAAGCTCAACCTTATCGGTCTCGAGCACGACTTTCTCAGTGATCAAGGTGGCGATAGTGGACTCGGCCTCCTTAAGCTTGGACCCTTGATCATTGGCGCGCCTCTCGGTCGCTGCGAGAACCTCTGCCTGATTTGCAATCTGTTGGCGCAAGAAGGCGTTCTCAACTTCGATTTGGATGGCCCTCCCCGTGGTCTCCAACAGATCGGCGTCGAGAGCGGCAATGGCGTCCCCCATCATCATCTCCGTTCTGATGGTTTCTTGGACTTGCGGGGCACGCCCTCTTTTGGCTTCCTCCACCATATTCTTCAGCATCTCATTGGTGCTCTGCAGGGCCTCGTAGTCGCTTTGCAGCGACTCCTTCTGGTTAATCAGCTCACCCATCTTTCCCTCTAGCTTCTCGATGCGGCGATGCTGGCTAGAGAACTCCAAGGAGAGCACCAGTTGACGAGCCAGGTGAAGGTCCACCTCGCTTCCGCTCCATTTAACCGGCTCACGGTTTTGGATCAGCTGCCTGGTCAGCTGGAGGACCCTGGTGAGCCCCTCGGTGCTGGAACCTGAGGCTCGGTGGGAACTCTCACCACCGCCCTCGGTCGTGGCAGCAGAAGCTTGAGAACATGGTGTGATGTAATTCCACTAGCCATATAGAGAATGATTCTTGACATTCTTAGGAATCACCTTGAGCTGGACATTATAGAGGCACTTGTCTTAGAGTTGGATCATTGTTCTAAGACAAGAACTCACCAAAAACTAGTACCAAATCCCATACTCATTTGGATGCTCCACATATTGTCAAATTGAATCAACAAAGAGAGGTAAAATTAAAAGGACCGAACAGAATTGAAATTAAAAGACAAGAACAGAACATACTTGCTGGAAAATTAAAATAACCGAACCAAAAAGCTCAAGAACACAAGACAACATGAACAATTGAAAGAGAAGGAAGGAAGGAGAAGAGAATGCTCATGAAGATGGAAGGAGGATGGATGATCTCGCCACTAGAAGTGTGGAATGCTCCTAGATGAGAGTGATGCCGCCACTTGAGGACTCCATTGATCCATCAAGATAAGACTAGAGAAGAAGGCTCAAAGCTCTCCAAAGTTCACTCAAAATTTGAGTAGAGTTTTCTTAGATTAATTCCAATCTCTAGGATTCCCCGAAATAAAACATCTCAATAGTTGTCCTAAAGTTCTATTCACCACCTCGGTTTGACCATCAGTTTGTGGGTGGCAAGTGGTAGAAAATAAAAGCTTAGTCCCAAGTTTACCCCACAAGGTCTTCCAAAAGTGACTCAAGAATTTAGGATCTCTATCGGACACTATAGACCTAGGAATCCCATGTAAGCGAACCACTTCTTGGAAGAAGAGGTTTGCAATGTGGCATGCATCATCCACTTTGTGGCAAGGAATAAAGTGAGCCATCTTTGAAAAACGATCCACTACCACAAAAATGGAGTCCTTTCCCTTTGATGTCTTGGGTAAGCCTAAGATGAAATCCATAGATATATATACCCAAGGCATTGAAGGGATAGGAAGAGGAGTATATAAACCATGGGGATGCATCTTAGACTTAGCTTTGCGGCAAGCTATGCATTTATCACACAAACTATGAACATGTTTATGCATATGACGCCAAAAGAAATGTTCATGCAACACATCCAAAGTTTTAGCAACCCCAAAATGTCCCATTAAACCCCCCTCATGAGCTTCTCTAATAAGAGATAATCTAATAGAGCATTGGGGAACACAAAGACGTTTTCCTTTAAAAAGAAAGCCATCTTGAATAAAAAAGTCTTTGTGTCCTCCCTTAAGACACTCTTGATAGATGAGAGAAAAATCAAGGTCATCATGATAGAGTTCCTTAATGTGATCAAAACCAAGATATTGAGAGGTTAAAAGATTTAGCAAGGTGTATCTTCTAGAAAGAGCATCCGCCACAATATTTATTTTGCCTTGCTTGTGTTTGATCACATAAGGAAATTGCTCAATGAATTCCACCCACTTAGCATGCCTCTAGTTAAGTTTGTTTTGGCTTTTCAAATATTTAAGAGATTCATGATCACTATGTATCACAAACTCTTTGGGAAAAAGATAGTGTTGCCAAGTAAACAAAGCCCTAACAAGTGCATATAATTCCTTATCATAGGTGGAATAGTTGAGATGACTTTCCTTCAATTTCTCACTAAAATAGGCTATGGGGTGGCCTTCTTGAAGGAGAACAGCCCCAATACCTATGCTTGAAGCATCACACTCAATCTCAAAAGTCTTAGTGAAATTAGGAAGGGCCAAGATGGGAGCATTAGTCAATTTATCTTTCAAAGTATCAAAAGCATTTTGTTGTGCTTCTCCCCAATGAAAGACCACATCCTTTTTCACTATGTCATTGAGTGGTGCGGCAATGGTACCAAAGTTTGGGACAAATCTTCTATAGAAAGAAGCAAGTCCATGAAAACTTCGGACCTCATTCAAAGATTTTGGTGTAGGCCAATTTTGAATGGCCACCACCTTTGTTTTGTCCACATGGACCCCTTTACAACTCACAACAAACCCTCGGAATTCTATATGATCAAGAGCAAACATACATTTAGCAAGGTTAGCATACAAATGTTCCTTCCTAAGGGTTTCTAAAACTTGCCTAACATGCAACCTATGGTCATTCAAAGATAAGCTATAAATGAGAATGTCATCAAAGTAAACCACAACAAACTTACCAATGAAAGGTCTAAGAACATGATGCATGAGGCGCATGAAGGTACTTGGTGCATTAGTTAAACCAAAAGGCATAACTAACCACTCATATAAACCAAAGTTGGTCTTAAAAGCCGTCTTCCATTCATCACCCGGTTTGATACGGATTTGATTGTAGCCGCTTTTAAGATCAATCTTTGAAAAGATTTTAGAACCATGTAATTCATCCAACAAATCGTCTAGTCTAGGTATGGGATGCCTATACTTAATGGTTATGTTATTTATGGCCCTACAATCCGAACACATTCGCCATGTGCCATCCTTTTTTGGCACTAAGATGATAGGCATAGCACAAGGACTCATGCTATCTTGTACCCACCCTTTCTCAATCAAAGCCTCAACTTGTTGGCGAATTTCCTTGGTTTCACTTGGATTGGTCCTATATGCTGGACGGTTTGGTAAAGAAGAGCCCGGTATTAAATCAATTTGGTGTTCAATCCCTCTCAAAGGTGGAAGTCCATTTGGAGGATCTTGAAACACATCTTGGAACTCTTCTACCAAATTTTCCAAGCAATGAGGACTATCAACAAGTGATTCTACTCTAAGAGTTCTAGGGATGGCTAAGAAAAGAGGATGATGAGCCACTATTTCCCTTTCAATGTCACGCCTAGACACAAGGAGTGTAGGCTTAGAACTCTTATCTTTTTTATCTTTTTTATCTTTTTCACTCTCCCTCTTTTTCTTCATGATAACTTGGTCCTCATGGACTTCTCTTGGAGAGAGAGATTTTAAAGTAACCTTGTGACCATGGAATTCAAAAGATAGTTTGTTGGTAAAGCCATCATGTAAAACTTTTCTATCAAATTGCCAAGGCCTTCCCAAAAGAACATGAGTGGCTTCCATGGGCACAACATCACATAATACCTCATCTTTGTATTTTCCAATGGAGAAATGGATGAGGACTTGTTTATTAACAATTATTTCTCCTACTTCACTAAGCCATTGTAATTTGTAGGGCTTTGTATGAGAGATAGTAGGCAATCCAAGCTTATCTACTACTCTTGTACTAGCCACATTTGCACAACTACCCCCATCCACTATCAAGGAACAAATGTTGTTTTGAATAAGACATCTTGTATGGAAAATATTTTCCCTTTGACTTTCATCAAAAGGTTGTGAAACTTGTCCAAGAAGTCTTCTCACAACTAACAAGTCCCCTTCAAGTGGACATTCGCTCTCTTCCTCACTAGATGCATGAGAATGCAATGAATGCTTTGGAGAATCCGAATCATGCTCACTAACTACAATGCCCTCATGCATGTACATACTTCTTTTGGAAGGACAATTTGCAGCAATATGACCATAACCCATACATTTAAAGCATTTAGTGTTAGATGTTCTAGTGGGAGACCTAGGTCTAGAAGTAGATGGCTTAGATTCCTTGGGTTTGAAAGAAGAATCTTTGGAAGGATGTTTAGAAAAAGAAGTTTTGTTTCTCCAAGACTTGGAGTAGTATCCATCATTGGAAGCATTTTTAAAAGAGTTTTTCTTAGCAAGTTGGGCTTCCACCTTCATTGCAAGATGAACTAAAGAGCCCAATGATGAATACTCTTGTAACTCAACAATGACTTGAATATCCTTCCTAAGACCACTCACAAACCTAGCAACCATGGCTTCTTCACTTTCTTCTAATTCAATTTTAAGCACCAGCGTCTCAAGCTCCTTATAATATTCATCCACATTTAGCGTGCCTTGTTGAAACCGTTGGAGTCTCAACATGAGGTCTTTCCTAAAATGTGGGGGCACAAACATAGCGCGCATATGATCCTTCAAAGAGTTCCAAGAGTCCACGGGAGGACCCTTGTGATAGATAATGTCCTTTACAATTCCATGCCACCATTTCATGGCATAATCACTAAACTCTAGGGTGGCTAGCTTAAGCTTATGCTCCTCTTGGATCTCATGGATCTCAAAAATTTGTTCACACTTAGCCTCCCAATCTAAATATACATTTGGATCACTAGAACCATTAAAACAAGGTAGCTTGACCGAAGGAAGCTTGGACTTTGCATCATGATAGAAGCCATTGCCGTAGTGAATTCTTTCCCCTTGGTGATGATGTCTTTGTCCATGGACTTGGGGTGGAGTTCTCCTTCTCCTATGCTCATCTTCACGGCCAACATCATTGGAAGAAGCTCTTGTTGAAGGTCTATGATGCTCATCATGAATTGAAGGATATGGTCTAGCTTGTTGCACCTCCATCTTTTGCAATTTCTCCTCCAACCCTCTAATGGTTCTTTGAGCTTCATGTAATTCACCAAGGATTGAAGCTTTTGAAGGAGAATTCTGCTTGTAGGATGCATCACTTGAAAATCCAGCCATTTGTAATTAAAAACAGCAAACACACTGTACCGTCCTGGTAGTCGGAAGCGATGACGTGGCATCGAGCTATTATGTAAGCGTGTTGAGCAGGGCCCATGGCTGGCAGAAGGGAAGGAAATCGGGGGGGCTCGTGTGGTCGCCAATTATTAAGTTGGCGTGCCCCGGTCTCTAGCATACCTAAACCGGCGGTCACCGGGTTTGAGATGAAGTCGCCAGATGCGAACCCGTAACCACATGGTGGTCAGAGATCGCCGAAACAAGGACATCGCCGAAGATGAAGTCAGATAGTCATTTTCTAGCTAGCCCGAGGATGAGGTCGGGAGGCAGCTTACCTGAACATACACGGTGAAGCAAGTAAAGTAGATCATGAAGGCGGCCGGCGAGACCACAGGGAAGGTGTGTACGAAGGTACCCGAACTCGCCACTCAGAAGAGATCACGCTCCAAGGCAGCTATGCACTGAGTTGTGTCATGCATACGTAACTTAGCCAAAAACCTGAAGAGTAAGAAGTGGCGCCCAAGTCAAGGATGCTCCAGATGGTGACACGTGTACAGCTGGATGCGAGCCACGTGTCCAGATGTGTAACTGTCAGGAGAGAGAAAGTGCACAGGTATATAAGAGATTCTAACGAACTTCTGAGGTACGCACATTTAGATTGCTTCTTTACGCTTGCGAGTCTTGAATACGCTGAGAGAGAATTTTGCACGGTTCCTTAGAGTTCTCGAGTTTTCTCTTAGTATTTGGTGGTTCAGTCGCTGACTTGGGCGTCGGAGCGTGATCGGCCGCAGCGGCGCCGTTCTGTCTTTTGCAGGTTCTTGAGGTGAATCACGGTGAAGGACGGAGGCTAACACGACGCAGAAGTCGATCCAGGTTTGACGAGGCAAGGTTCTTGCGTCCCGGTCAACAGGCAGGATCACACACAAAAACAACAAACAAGTTAAAAATTAGCAAAAACAGTGAGCTTTGGCAATGAAACTGCCGAAGTAAAATGAGGCTGAAAAAGGGATCACTCTCAAAGAAATAATGTTCTTGCACCAATCTGATCTTGAGGCCTTGGAATCCTCATATGAAATATGTCAAAGCAAGCACACCAATCTCAAGAGCAACCACCACAAAACCAAAGAAACAATAAAGACAAACAAGAAAAGGTATAAGCAAAGAAAGGTAATTGCAAAAGGAATACTATATGTAAGACAAACTCAAAGAGTAAGAATGAAAGACAATCAAGAAAATAAAGAACTCAATGAGAAAAGTAGGCACACAAAAGAATAGTTAAGGAAAAGCACTAGAGTAGATGAAGAAAACTAAAATTTAGCTACTGGAATTTTTATTTTTTTTAATGCAAACTGTGCTTGATATTCACTGATTTAACTGGAATGATGTAGAGCGAACTGGATTATGAAAATTAAACCACAGAAACTTCAAGATGTTAACTCAATAATGGCACTGGAATTAATTAAAAATAGTAAGCCAATTAATTGAGATAAATGTTTTAAAATCGCTGCCAGATTACCGTATTCTTTTCGGCAAAATTGTACACTTTTTTTATTTTATTTATCATTTTTTGTGTACTTCGAATTTTTGAATTATTCTTTTTTCTATTCTTTTATAACACTTTGAATATCTCAAATCCAGAATTTCAGAATTTTCCAGTACGTAAATCAATTGCAATAAGGAAAAACAGTAAGCTCTTTTTTCAGAAACAGAGGAATCCTAATAGGAATGAAAAACAGAATTATGAACTAGCAAAGACATAATGGAAAATGATGTATTGGAACTTGTATAGGTCTAGAATACAAGTATGAACTCAATTCTAAAAAGAAAAATGCACAAAGGATCAATATCAATTCAGAAAATTATATGACACCAAAGCAAGAAACAATCAAAGCAATAAAAGTACTACTAGAAGTAATGACATATATGGAATAACATGACTAAGACAAAACTTGACATGATTACAAAATTAAAAGACACATCACAAATTTTAACAACAAGTGAAAGGAAGCTTAAGGTAAACTCTAGGAAGGATAATGCCATTCCAAAAGAGCAACCATACTCATAAGAAGAATGAGTGTCATAAACCTTTTCACAAACACTTGGTGTAAAAGAAAAACAGCAAGAAAACTCAAGCAAAAATCTAAAACAGAAACTTAAATTGCAAGAAATTAAAGAGTTCTTGAATTTAAAGTGCACACAACTCAACAATTAAACAAGAATGAACCTAAGACTCATGATACCACATGATGTGATTCCACTAGCCATATAGAGAATGATTCTTGACATTCTTAGGAATCACCTTGAGCTGGACATTATAGAGGCACATTTCTTAGAGTTGGATCATTGTTCTAAGACAAGAACTCACCAAAAACTAGTACCAAATCCCATACTCATTTGGATGCTCCACATATTGTCAAATTGAATCAACAAAGAGAGGTAAAATTAAAAGGGCCGAACAGAATTGAAATTAAAAGACAAGAACAGAACATACTTGCTGGAAAATTAAAATAACCGAACCAAAAAGCTCAAGAACATAAGACAACATGAACAATTGAAAGAGAAGGAAGGAAGGAGAAGAGAATGCTCATGAAGATGGAAGGAGGATGGATGATCTCGCCACTAGAAAATGCTCCTAGATGAGAGTGATGCCGCCACTTGAGGACTTCATTGATCCATCAAGATAAGACAAGAGAAGAAGGCTCAAAGCTCTCCAAAGTTCACTCAAAATTTGAGTAGAGTTTTCTTAGATTAATTCCAATCTGAATTTTACAAAGAGAGCACCTCTATTTATAGCCTAAGGTGCTGAAAATGCAAGCTAAACAATTTCAAAATTCCCTCCTAAAACATTCTAGAACCGGCGCCTATTTGCAAAGCATTCACTTTGGCACCTCCTATTCTACTCCTACACCTATCTACTAATACACCCCCCCTCCTAAAACTCCTAACTAAAGCCTAAAAGATGCTATAACAAAAGAGGTTTCTAATGTTTCCCTCTAAGCACCTTCAACTAAAGAAATTACAAAAAGAGAACATAAATGTCCTCTAGCTCCTAAAGCTTTGAACATGCTTCTTGTAATCCTTTGAGGTGGGCTTTGACCTCCATGGGCGTCCTCCATTTGTGCCTCTACCTCTTCTTGATCTTGTTGATTGGCCTCCATGTCCTCTTGAGCTTGATCTCCATCATGGTGAGCTCGAGGGGTGAGAGGTTCCCTCCGAGCGAGCAACCCCGCTCCCAGCAGTTTGAGATGGCCATGTGAGGGGTTGACTGGCTGGGGGCGGGGGAGAAACCGGTGCTGGAGAAGGAATAGGGGTTGGAGAAGGGGGGCGTGAGGGAGAAACCTGTGCTGGAGGGGTTGGAGAAGCACCTCCCTCATCGCCCTCCGCTTCTCTCTTTCGACGTTGAACTAAAGGAGACCCCGAGCTCTCCTCTTCGATAGATACAACGGTGGTGGGAACCTTCACCAACCGCTTCCTCTTCTTATCACCCCTGGTCTCAGGGCCTTCAGCTGGCGCGACCGAGATGGGGGAGGCCGAGATGGGCTCGGAGGTGGCCTCAGTGGACGACCCGACAGCTCGTCGGCTTTTGGCAAGCGCGATCAGTTTCTGTCGTCGTTCCTTGTTAGAAGTCATATATGCATCAGTTAAACATGGCAAGGGGTTAGTGCATAAGGAGTCAAGGAAGCGAACAAGTGCAGAAAAGTAATTAACATATGCAAATGTGCAAGTATGGAAAACAAGCGCGAGGATGCATGCCCAGAGAAATAGCAAAAGGAAGGAAAGAAGAAAAGGCAAACCAATGTATTTCTTAAGCATTTCTGCGTCGAACTCATGCTTGATGAGGGTGGAGGAGCCGAACTTAGCGCCCAAGCTCGAGAGCATGCCGCACAGCTCGCGCTCGTAGGGTGCCATGGCCTCCAAGCCTCTGGGTTTTTTGAACCCTACTTTGGGAACCCAATAGAGCGGGAAGCCCTCGAGTAGGGTCGGGCTGTGCTCGTTGGAGGTGATCATTTAGAACCTACCCTTCCAATCCTTGAAGGATTGCTGGTATAGGCCCAAGATCACCCTCCCAGACATGCCATTCAGACTTACCCACGACCGATCGCCTAGGTTCTTGGCCTCAAAGAAGTGGAGGAAGACGTCGGTTGATGGAGGGTGTCCGAAATAGTTGCAGAGAATTTCGAACGCTCGGATGAAGGCCCAAGCGTTCGGGTGGAGTTGGCAGGGAGCCACGTTCAGCTCGGTGAGGAGATCCTTCTCGAAGAAGGTAAAGGGAAGTCGGAGACGCAACCTCTTCAAGATGGCTGAGTAGATGAAGGTGAAGGGCACCCCGTTGGTGGCCCTATCATCCATGCATATTGGCATGCCTCGGGGGGGAATGCACACGCCCAGGTGTGAGTCGTCCTCCCTGTCAAGGGCGCACGTGGGCTTGTCGGTGTCGCTACTCAGCAGGTTGGTGAGGTGGTCGTCGGGGAGTTGGCTAGATGTCTCGGCGAGCAAGTGGAGGGGAGCCCACTGGTACACCCGCGCGTAGTCTTGTTGGGAAAGCGTCGCTCGGGGGTGCGCACTCGCCGAAGGGGGCGCACTCGTCGAAGGCGATGGCGGTGCACTTGCGGAAGGCTGTGCACCAGAGGATGAGGCAAGACATACGGTGGTTTTCGTACGAGCCATTGTGCAGTAGCTACAATGGAGAAAGAAAAGAAGGAGTGAGGGTCAGCGAAAAGCAAGAGGAAGGTGCGGAGAACGAAAAAACTATTGTTGAAGGGGATGGAGAGGCGAAAGAGACGAAAAGGAAGAATCGAAAACACAGAAAATGCAGAAAAACCAGAAGAAACCCTGGTACAGTGCAGGGAAAGAAAAAACAACCCACGACGCATGCACAGTGCAGTTATTGGATGATGCAATCGGTAGAAGGTATTGAAATATGCCTTAGATAAAGAAAAAGGGTACCTTTTGTTGATCGCAAACGGTTTCTGGAAGCTTGAGGTTGGGGAAGACGAATCGCAGAGAGGAATTTCAAGAGTTCAGAAGAAGAAGTGTTGGAGAAGGTGATGGAACAGTAGAGGCACGTAAGTTTTGAATATGAGAAACGCAAACGACATTTCATGCTAGCCGTCGATGCGTACACGTGTCGCAAGATTAAGGGAGGAAAGTGCAACGGCACTTAAAACGCAGCACGTGATGTGGCACGTGACGTGGCATCACTTGCCACGTGGCCACTGAGGACGACCACTTAGTCTCTTTGCTGAAAACAAGTATACAGCTCGAGACTGGGGGGCTTGTGATCTGGTCGGTCATCAGTAGTCGGTGACGTTAGTAACAGATAGCCACGTGGACCGTTCCTAGTGTGACGTGTGGGCCAGGGAAGCAGATGTGTCTTCGAGAAGTCACCCAGGGAACGATCGGTGGTCAGGGGGTGATCGGTGGTCCTAGAGGATGCGCGATCAGCGCCTAGATAAGCGCCATGAGGCAGAAGGCGTGGCGCTATGATGCACCGATCGGTTGTCTGGGGTGAGCGATGGTCATCGGGTCTTCGTGTTACGCGCAGTTAAGATGGAGACAAGGGGTGATTCCCAGCAAGAGCGTCGTATACGAGCCTTGTGTGGCAGAGTATCAGAGAAAGGAGAAGTTATGTGCTTTGCAGTGTTGTGCATGAGGGTGGTCTAAGAGAGCTAGTAGCCAGCCGGTGATTGCTGCTCTCCTAGCCCCTGACGTGCATGGTGTAAAGCAGAGGTGATCGTTCACACAGTAGGTGATGCCTAGTGCGTGCGATTAGCCAAGCCACACTTGGTATTCACGCTGAGGTTGCACGAGACACGTAGTGAAAGAAACGCGCTAAGTTACTTCATACACGAATAACTTAGGCGCGCAACAGAGTATATAAAGGCATTCCGCGCTCATGCAGAGGGAGGTAAGATTCATTCTTGCAAGTTACTAGTTTACACAGAGAGAGAGAGTGAGAATCACAGAGTGCACACGAGTCTCGTTGAGATTCATAGTTCTTAGTTCTTTGGTGGTTTCGCAAGGCTGACTTGAGCGTCAGAGTGCAATCGGCCGCTAGAGGCGTCGTTTGTTGTGTTTCGCAGGTTCCCTTGGAGTTCTTGTGGAGTGCTTGGAGCGTTCTTGCGGAAGACAGAGCTTGACGTGGCGAATCCTTCGACGTTCGAATCACCCGCGAGATCACTATCTATATAAAAAAACATGACTCAGATTGGGAAAAATGATGAAATATTCGGCCCCATCAATGAATCAGTGGGTTTCTTTCTTTTTCTTTTTTAATTTGTTGGTTGCTTTTATTTTGGAACGCAATAGTGATGTTATGGTGGTTTCTTTGTGAACTTGCAGTACTTCTCGATTAAAATGATGGAAGGCATTGTTGCTACCTCTTATTCAGCTGGTGACAAATTTTACATTGATCTAAGGAAACTGTTACCTCTTGCAAGATTTCTTCCACAACTCAAGTATGGCTTCTTTGCATCTCTTTGCAAAAAGATTAACCTTTATAAGTATCTTTCAATTAGTTTTCACATTGATGTGTTGTATATGGAGATGAATAAGGGTGAAGCAGCGCCCAATTATTTTTGTTCATCTTTGTTTGAGGTGAATCTAAATTTTTTTGGTTTATGGTTACATGTTTTTTTACTAT
Organism: Phaseolus vulgaris; assembly: GCF_000499845.2. Taxonomy (NCBI): domain Eukaryota; kingdom Viridiplantae; phylum Streptophyta; class Magnoliopsida; order Fabales; family Fabaceae; genus Phaseolus; species Phaseolus vulgaris. The sequence continues at coordinate 40,641,280 of NC_023752.2, forward strand.
CCATGCCACATCATTGTTTTAAGTGAATTTTGGAGTAAGAACTGTTTCATAGGTTGTTTTTGGTATATGCTATCCATGGCTTAAACAATGTTTTTTCATGATTACTTAAATCAGGAATACATTGAATGTTTAACTATTATTTAAGAAACAATTTTAAGATTACAAGTCTGCATATTACAAAGGCAATGGGCTTGTGGATCCACGTTTAGAGGAGATTTATGACAAGTAACTAATGGCTTGTATGGTGACTTGTGTTGCATTTAGCATAAGGCACTCAACAAAGAGGTGTCAAAAAATGAGTCAGGTAATTAATAATATCTCTATACATTCATTTCACTTTCCTCCTATTTTAAATCATTAATTTGTCACATGTTATTTTTTCTTTCTCTCTTTTCTAATTGTTGTTGTTTATATAATTTGAATAAGCTTTGTTTAACTTAAGTTATGATGGATGAATTAATTAATTAATTAGGTTGTGAGAGTACTAGAGGGTGATGTGTCAGTAGAAGTGCTTAGTGAGTTTGGTGCAACCAGTGAATATGGCCTTAAACCTTCCATCCCAATAAGTGAATAATCATCTGCTGAATATGCATTGCCAAGAGGGTATGGGCTTTCATGCACACTCCTTAATTCATGCACACACCTTGGATATATAATATTCTTTTCATTTATTTTTTAAAATTTGAAAATTAACTCTAAACATATTTTAATTAATTTCAAGCACCGGATGATGGAAGTCGTACTTCATCACTGAACCAGAATATTATTGGATCAAATGGAGGCAACAAGACAAATTAGAATTAGGACTATGACATTAGTTGTAATATATTCAAATAAAATTTACATTTTGACAATTTAGTTTAATTGTTTTTTGGATTATTTTGACATTATCAACTTTGTTATCTTAATGAATGAATAAAATCATTTCATATTATTATATTTATCAATTTTAATTATATTATGAGGTATAATTTTATTATAAAATTAATTTATCTTATAATTTAATTATATTATGAAATTTAATTGTGTACTGAAATTTAATTATAATATAAAATTAAATAATATTATGAAATCAAATTATAAAAGGAAATTAAATAAATTATTATAAAAATTAAAAATTAAATTAAATTTATATTATATCGTATTAAGTGACAGTTAAAACTGTCACTATTTACGTTAGAATTGGTGTACCCAGTTTTAAAATTACGACATTTATAACTGACGTCAATTACACGCTTAAAACCGCCACTTTATACAATGCATAATATGGCGTCTGCTACAACGGTTCTTAATTGACCGCCACATTAAACTTTGTGGCAGCAAGAATTCTGGCGGTACGCGGTACCGCCACAGACGTATAATGCGGCGGTTAAAAACGCCAGTTTTTATGAAAACAACCGTCGCATTATACACGTTTTTTTGTAGTGTCCCTGATGTCCTACCTCTCTACACTGCCTAGTGGCACATCGATACATCCTGGTGACCAATGTCTGATCACTCTTTGGTTCCTTGGCCCACGTGCCTCGCGAGACACTGACCCACGCCGCTCGTGGGACCTCGCTTACGTGGCCCCAACGTTACTAGTGGTCAACGACGCCCGAGGACTGGTCGGTACACAAGCCCCCCAGTCTCGAGCTGTAACTTGTTCAGCGAAGAGACTAAGTCGTCACCCTTTGTGACCTACGTGGCTTTGCATGACAGGACATGAATAGTGACGCCTCTCTGTGCCCGTTTTAACTAGCACACGTGTTTTGATCAACGGCCAGGGCATAACGTCGCTTGCACTTCTTAGTTTACGTTATGTATTCGAAAACGCGCGCTTCCAATGACTGTTCCATCATTCTCTGAAACACCCTTGATTGCTTCGTCTTCTTCCTCGAGCGCTCTCACGTTTCCCTCTACAAAGTCCTGAACTTTCATCCTACTTTGATCAAAAGGTACGAACTTTACCCATTGATCGCCCTTATTTATCAATTTCGATGCTTGATAACTTCCTGGGATTGTTTAAACTCCTTGCATTTAAGAAATCTCTATTTTTCTCTGTTCCTTTGTTCTTCTAGGTTTTCTTCGAGTGTGGGGTTTTTCTAGGTTTTCGCTGAGTTACGCCACAGCCCCTTCCAGAACCTTCGTTTCCTTATTTTTCTTGTTTTCTAGCTTTCTTAGACATGGCTCGAACGAAAACGACATCCAACCCTCCACCCCAAGTAGATTACAAAGCCTTGTACCCCTGGGCCTCTGCAGAGCTTCTCGCTGAGACCTCTACCCTCACCTCTAGCGAGGATGTGAGGAAACACAGGGGCGAAGAGCCTGACTGTGTAGGACGTGTCTTCGGGTGTGAGAGCGACGCTTATGTTTTCGTTCAACCCTACGCTAAAGGAGAACCTGTGTGCTCCGACGAACGGACTAACAATGGAGAGCCCTACTTTTTTCCTGTACCAAACTGACTTCAAACGGACTAAGCTGCGTCTCCCCCTCACTTGCTTCGAGAGGGCATTGTTGACTGAAATCAACGTGGCCCCCGCCCAGCTGCATCCCAACAGCTGGGCCTTCGTGAGAGCCTTCTCAATTCTGTGCAACCACTTTGGGCATCCTCCCTCTGTGGATGTCTTCCTCCACTTTTTCGAGGCTAAAAGTCTGGGGAAGAACCTGTTCCGGCCGGTTGACCAGGATCGTCTTTGCGCGTGGCTTGTCCTTGCGAGCTAGGGTACCTTCGTTTGCTCCGTCAAAGACACCTGAAAAGAGAAGTGAACAAAGGGGCGCCCTCGCGGCCGTTTTGCACTCCGAAGATCAAGTCAGCTAGCGAGAAACATAAAAAAAAAAACTGCACTGAATGACTGAAACTGTGTGACTAGAACTGTGTTGCCTTAATTGCCTTGTGCTCACTGTGGGTGTGCCGCGAAGACAACTAGGGTTTTCTCTGGGTATCTCTGTGTATTAGGTTAAAAACTCCGTCCCTGTTCAAATGCCCCAAGGTCCCTTTTTATACACCTCTAATCTTTAAAGCGCGTTAAAGCGCATTGAAGGCGTATCAAAACTTTCCTTGGAACATTCGAATCTTAACTGAATTAACGTGTACCTTGGCAAACTTTCCCTAAAACTTTTAATGAGCACGTGGGTATTGCCACGTACCCTTTTGACTTGATCGTTTATTCTGTGCAGAGGGTCCTACAGCGCCGCCACCCAACTTAGGGTTTTTCCATCGTGTGAACCCTCTTTTCTGCGAAGTGCTTCTGTCACGTGGGTTGACTTTTTGGGTGCCAACTCATGCGCCCCAATCACTAGTCACTCGCCTTGGGGGTGTATCTACCTTTCTCTCGTATCATGCACGTGGTCCTCCCCTGGTCATGACCCTCTCATGGGTCGTATCTGTCCCAAGGCCTCCCAGCAGTGGCGTGGGTACTTCACGAGGCAGGTTTACCCCCTACTGGTACTAGAACTTATGGTCTTGAAACCACCTTTCTCTTCTCCTTGCTACTGTTCTGAACTGTCGAGGCCCGAAGCCTCCTTGCGATGTCTTAGCTTGGCAATGCTTTAACCTGGCGGTACCCTTGCTTGGCGATGCCTCTCTTGGGCGATGCCTCTCTTGGGTGACGCCTCTCTTGGTCGACGCCTTACTTAGGCGATGCCTCAGCGAGGCGATGACTCGAGCGGTCATCCTGTTGACTTTCTTCCATGGGTCCCTGGAAGGGTTCCACCATGTGTTGACTTTGACCTTTGGTCAACGCCCGGGGACGGGACGGTACACAAGCCCCCCAGTCTTGAGCTGACACTTGTTTCAGCGAAAAGACTAAGACCTTGCTCTATATTCCTCGGGGCATTTTAATGACGTGTCACTTTCTAACCGGTTGACGTGACATTCTCTGCGCCGCTGACGCGACATACATTCGAGGACCCTGATGACGTGACACTTTCTGAGCGAGAAAAGTGACGTCTTGGGTCGTACTTTAATCTCCTCACACGTGGCTCAATCGCACAGTGCTCATTCGGCGTCCATTGCACTTCAGTTGCAACGTTTGAGTCCTCGAAATCCCGCGCTCCACTTTCTGCTTTCATTCTTTCGCATTTTTCATGTTGTTCATCTTCCTTTCCAAAGAACTTTCTCTACATTCTCTCCTTGCACCTTCAACTTTCATTGTCTCGACCTCCAAAAGGTATGGCTTTCTTCTTTGACGATTCTTTTTCCCTTACCTTATTGCTGAATCTTCTTCTATTCTTTAACCTTCAGTTTCTTCGTTGACGGCGCGCGCCAAGATGACTGCCAACCCTCCTTCCTCCAGAGTTAATCATAGGGACCTTTACGCATGGGCTCCGGAGGAACTACTTGACGAGTGTTCGAGTCTAGTTTCTTCCAAAGCATGGAAGGACCATGTAGGGGACCCAAGCACCTACGATCACCGTGCCTTCGCAAAAAGGCATGACGATGATATCGTAGTGCTTCCTTGCACCCTAGGAGAGCCGGTGTGCGGGGATGAGCGGGCCAACAACAAGGTCCCCTTTTTCTACTTCTATCAGGTGGTCTTCAAGTGCGTCGGCGTGCGCTTGCCTTTCTCTAGGTTCGAGAGGGAGCTGCTAACAGAGATCAATATTGCCCCAACCCAGCTGTACCCTAACAGCTGGGCCTTTGTCAAAGCTTTCGACATACTGTTCGGTTTTTTCGGGTGTGCTCCTTGCGTTGATATCTTTCTTCATTTCTTCGAAGTGAAGAGGCACAGGAATAACCTCTGGGTGACTCTCAGCAACGTTCCCGGGAGGAATAACCTCTGGGTGACTCTTAACCTTGTTTTAGCACTCCTTCAAGGGGTGGAAAGGCAAGTTCTTCAAGGTTTGCTGCTCCGACCTCGTACCCTCCACCCTCGACGGCTTCCCTTTGTATTGGGTGAAGGAGGCAAGAACCCTGAAGTCCAGGTCTCTTAAGGGGCTGCCTCCGAACGATCGGGAGGCTTGCCGGATTTTGGCTAGTGCGGGGGGTTTTGACGTTGCTGCCTTGATAAGCCTAGAGTATAACGCCGATGCCCTGGAAAAATATATAAGTATGAGAGCTTCCCTTTACAATCTTCTATTCTTCGCTTTTGCTGGGTTCTTGCTTGTTGCACGGTTTATCTTGTCTCTTTGCGTAGCACCTTAATTTGTGCCCGCCCTTTACTATATTTGTTCTCTTGACGCAGGTTCGAAGATGGACGGGCAACGAAGGTTGCGGCTGGCTCAAGTGTTGAGGTCTGAAGATGGAGCTTCGGCGTCGCCCGCTCAACCTCTTGAAACCCCCAAGGAGTAGCCTGATTTTGCATTTCACCCAAACATTGGATGTGTATATAATTGCCTTTTGTTTAACTCGCAACTACCATGAACCTTATCTGCAATTATGACTCTTGATTCGTGCTTATTTTAAATTTTATCTTCACATGCTTCCAACTTCTCTTGCGCTTTTATTTGCTTTCCTTCCTACATCAAAGGCCCAACTGGTGCTTGCCTTCAACGTATTTCTCGGTTGCTTCTCTTTCATTCTTTAGGTAGCGCGTGTCTCTTCCTCTTATTTTTTCCTTCTTAAGGTGTGAGGCGCACCTTTTAACGACTCATGCTTCCGTGCTTCTTCTTCTTAATCTTCGAGTTTCTTTTTCCCTCTGAACTTGTGAAATCTCTGCCTTGCTCCCTACCTACCTTTCCGGGGCCTAAGGCCCTCGTACGGCCGAAGGCGCTCGGATTTTAACTTACACTGATATATGATACCGGGGCTAGCTGTTCATACTTGAGGAGGGGGTGTCCCAAGGGAGTCCCTTAACCCCTGCTCAAGGACTAAGCGCCCGGATTTTAACTTACACTAATATCTGGTACCGGGGCTAGCTGTTCATACTTGAGGAGGGGGCGTCCCAAGGGAATCCCTTAACCCCTGCTCAAGGACTAAGCGCCCGGATTTTAACTTACACTAATATCTGGTACCGGGGCTAGTTGTTCATACTTGAGGAGGGGGCGTCCCAAGGGAATCCCTTAAACCCTGCTCAAGGACTAAGTGCCCGGATTTTAACTTACACTAATATCTGGTACCGCGGCTAGTTGTTCATACTTGAGGAGGGGGCGTCCCAAGGGAATCCCTTAACCCCTGCTCAAGTACTAAGCGCCGGATTTTAACTTACACTAATATCTGGTACCAGGGCTAGTTGTTCATACTCGAGGAGGGGGCGTCCCAAGGCAATCCCTTAACCCCTGCTCAAGGACTAAGGGTCCGGATTTCATCTTATACTGATATCCGGTACCGGGGCTAGTTGTTCATACTTGAGGAGGGGGTGTCCCGAAGGAATCCCTTAACCCCTGATCAAGGACTAGGCTCCCGGATTTTACTTATACTTACATCTGGCACCGGGGCTATTTGTTCATACTTGAGGAGGGGGCGTCCCAAGGGAATCCCTTAACCCCTGCTCAAGGACTAAGCGTCCGGATTTCATCTTATACTGATATCCGGTACCGGGGCTAGTTGTTCATACTTGAGGAGGGGGTATCCCGAAGGAATCCCTTAACCCCTGATCAAGGACTAGGCTCTCGGATTTTAACTTATACTAGACATACCTGTTATCTTGCTCTGAACTTGACTTCTGCTTGATTATCTGGTGGCGACGCCTTGTGCTGGCAACGCCCTGTTCTACTAACACCTTATCTTGGCGACGCCTTGTCTTGGCGACGACTCATCTTGGCGACGACTCGTCTTGGCGACGACTCATCTTGGCGATGACTCATCTTGGCGACGCCTTGACTTGGCGACGACTCATCTGGGCGATGCCTTATCTTGGTGGCGCCTCAAGTTTTCGTCTTTGTTTCTTTAACCTTTGATCTTACATTCGAATGAGACAAAAACTAGAGCAAAAATATTTTAAATTTTCCTTTCTTTATTTGGGTGACCTCGTTAAAAAACCCCCGGGAGGGAAAAAGAATGTCCCCTTTACAAACTTCAACTGGAATAACATCAACTGAAATAAAACTTTAAATTTGCCGCATTCCAGCTACGTGGGATGGGGCTCCCTTCTAAAGTCTCTAGCTTATACGAACCATTCCCTTTGACTTTGGTTATTCTAAACGGTCCAGTCCACTTGGGAGACAACTTGTTTTGTAATTCGTAGGAGTGGGCCTTCCTCATGACCAGATCACCAATCTAGAATTGTCGCAGCTTCACTTTGGAGCTGTACTGACGCTCCACTCTTCTCTTCACGGCCTCGGCCTTAATTTTTGCTTCTTCCCTAGCCTCGTCTATCAGGTCCAGGTTCACCCTCCTTTCTTCGTTGGATTCTTCCGCCACAAAACCCAGGAAACGAGGCGAGCTTTCGTGGATCTCTACTGGGATCATGGCGTCCGATCCATACACTAAGCTGAAGGGTGTCTCCATGGTGGAGGATTGAGGCATGGTATGGTAAGCCCATACAATCCTTGACACCTCTTCTGCCCTTGCCCTTTTAGCCTTCTCTAATCTGCGCTTCAATCCTCTCAACAAAACTCTGTTTGCTGATTTGACCTGCCCGTTCGTCTGGGGGTGTTCGACTGACGCGAACACCTTATTGATTCCTACTTCTGTACACAATTTTCCCAACTGCTGGCTCGCGAACTGGGTGCCATTGTCTGAAATGAGACGCCTTGGCACCCCAAAACGACATATAATGTTTTCCAAACAAAGTGTTGTACCTTGTGGGCGGTGATCTGTGCCACTGGCTCTGCCTCTATCCACTTGGTGAAATATTCGATGCCAACGATCAGATATTTCATCTGCCTTATTGCCAGTGGAAACGGGCCTAGGATATCAATTCCCCAGGTGTGGAAAGGCCATGGGCTGTATATGGATCTTAACTCCTCTGGCGGCGCCTTGTGCCAATCGGCATGCCTCTGGCACTGCTTGCAATGCTGGGCGTATCGTACACAATCTTCTCTTACTGTTGGCCAGAAGAAACCTGCACGTATCACCTTGGACGCCAAGGATCTTCCTCCCACGTGGCTCCCACAAATACCTTCGTGAAGTTCGGCCATTATCCTGGTGCACTTGTCGCCGCTTACGCACGTCAAGATAGGGTGCGTAAACCCATGCCTGAACAATATCCCATCCACTAAGGTGTACTTGGCGACGTTCCTCTTAGTCTTCTTGCCCTCCTCTGGCTCTGTTTGGAGGATCCCATCCGCCAGGTATCGTCTGTAAGGGGTCATCCAAGTGTCACCTTCCTCCAAAGCGCATACCTGTACACTCCTTTCTTCATCTGGCGAGGCTACATAAGTACTGATGCAAGGTACCCTCACTGTCTCTTGACTCAACGAGCGATGACTCCTTGGTTTTCCTCTCGTTGTACTAACGTGAAGGACGTCTACCCTGTTGTCTGCAACGAACTTTCGCGACGTCTTGAGAGTCTCTTGTATTACGGTCCTCTGCTTTCCCCCCTTGCCTGAGCTGGCCAGCTTGGCAAGTAGGTCAGCTCTGGAATTTTGTTCCCTGGGGACATGCACCAGCTCAAACGCAGCGAAGGCTCTTTTCAATACCTCGACGTACCTCAGATACGCAGCCATTTGTGTGTCCTTCGCTTGGTACCCCCCTGTTACTTGTCTTGTGACTAATTGTGAGTCACTTTTTGCCAAGAGGCTTTGAGCACCCATTTCTTTAGCCAAAAGCATCCCGACAATCAATGCCTCGTACTCCGCCTGGTTGTTGCTTGCCTTGAAGGCGAAGCGCAAAGCTTGTTCGATTAACACCCCATTAGGTCCCTCCAGGATTATTCCAGCGCCGCTCTCTTGCTGGTTGGAATAATCATCTACTGAGAGCATCCACTGTGCCCCTGCTTCCACCTCTTGAAGATCCCCTCCTGGTGAAAGTTCTGCTACAAAGTCAGCATAGACCTGGCCTTTGATGGATCCCCGGGGCTCGTACTGGATGTCAAATTTTGACAATTCCACTGCCCAGCGTACCATCCTCCCGGCCACGTCTGGCTGCTGGAGTACCTTCTAGATGGGAAGGTCCGTCATTACCACCACCGTGAAACTGTGGAAATAGTGGCGAAGCCTTCGTGCTGAGAATACTACTGCCAATGCTGCCTTCTCTAGAGACTGGTATCTTCACTCTAGGCCTTGCAATGCCTTGCTTACGAAGTATATTGGTCTCTGTACTTGGTCTTGTTCCTGGACCAGTACAGAGCTAATAGCCCATTCTGTTACTGCAAAATATAGGTGAAGGGGGACGCCTACTTGTGGCTTGCAAAGCACGGGTGGCGTCGCCAGGTACTCCTTAAGTTTGAGGAACGCCGCTTCGCACTCGTCCGTCCACGCAAAACGACTATTCCTCTCGAGGCATTGGAAATAGTGGTGCCCCTTTATCCCACCAGCTGATACGAATATTGACAATGCTGCCATTCGCCCCGTCAGTTGTTGAACCTCCTTCACTGAAGTTGGGCTCCTCATGGCGATGATGGCTGCACACTTGTCAGGATTCGCTTCTATTCCTCTTTATGTGAGCATGAAACCCAGGAACTTTCCTGCCTCTACACCAAAGACGCATTTCTCTGGGTTCAACTTTAGGTGATATTTCGATATGGTAGCGAACAACTCTTCCAGATCAGCTGCTTGTCGGCCCCTCTCGCCCGAGGTCACCACCATGTCGTCGACGTAGGCCTGCACATTCCTTCCTAGCATCGGTGCAAGGATTTTGTCCATCAATCTCTGGTAGGTGGTGCCTGCATTTTTCAAACCAAATGGCATTACCTTATAACAGTAGCTACATGTATCTGTCATAAACGCCATTTTGCTTTCGTCCCTGGGATGCATTTTGATCTGATTGTAACCTGAGAATGCATCCAAGAAACTCAGCATCTTGCAGCCCGAGGCACTGTCTACTAAGGTGTCAATGTTGGGGAGTGGGTATGAATGCTTTGGGCATGCCTTGTTCAGATCTGTGAAGTCTACGCACATCCTCCACTTCCCATTTGCCTTCTTGACTAGGACTACGGTTGCCAGCCACTCCGGGTATTGTATCTCCCTGATGTGCCCAACGTTTAGCAGCTTCTGAGTCTCTTCCTTTATGACGAGGCATCGCTCCTCATTGAACTTCCTTCTTCTCTGCCGCACGGGGCGAGCCTCTGTGTCCATGGTAAGGCGATGGGATAAGAAATCTGGGTCGATACCTGGCATGTCTGCTGCGGTCCATGCAAATGCGTCTAAGTGCCGCAAGATCACCGCCGTTACCTCCCTTCGTTCTTCCTGGCTCAAGTGGCGTCCTAGTTTGAACGCCTTGCCTCCTATTTGACTTTCCACTGCGTTGTCCTCTGACTGGGGCTGATCACGTTGCACGCTTGCCAGGCGAGACTCGTTAATGGGATCCTCTTCCATGGGCGTCGCCTCCTCGGGCGTCGCCTCCTCCGACTCCCCTTCAATAGGCAAGGCGCCGTAGCGTCTTCCCTTTGTGCATACCTCATCCACAGGCATCGCCTCTGTAGGTAAAGCGTCGTCGGGCGTGGACTCTGCGGGCATCGCCTCTTCTATGGGTCCTAGCTCTGTTGCCGGGCCTGAAACGAGAGGTCTCTCAATTACCATTACCATGCCTCTCTTTGTTTTCAAACTATTCTCATAGCACTTTCGGGCTTCTTCTTGGTCTGACTTGATGACTATCACTTTGCCGCTAAGGTCTGGCAACTTCATCTTCATGTGGCGAGTGGAAGGTACTGCCCTCAATCTGTTTAGGGCGGGTCTGCCCAACAAAATGTTATAGGCTGAGTTGGCGTTAACCACCAGGTACTGGATACTTTCGGTATGTGACGTCGTTCCATCAGTGAACATCGTTCTCAGCTCCAAGTACCCACGTACCTCCACTGGGTTATCTGTAAACCCGTACAAGCATCCGATGTAGGGTCTCAAGAGGTCCGGGGACAACTGTAGCTTGTTGAAGGTTGCCCAGAACATGACATCTTCTGAACTGCCCTGGTCAACGAGAACCCTATGTACCTTTCTTCCTGTTGTAACTACTGAGATGACCACGGGGTCATTGTCGTGCGGGACGACATCCCGTACGTCAGCCCTTGTGAATACAAGGTCTGATTCCCAAGGGTCGTCTGGAAATTCTTCTGCCACTGAATTTACTGACCTCACATACTTTTTTCGTTGAGAGGCAGTGGGCCCTCAACCAGAAATGGTGTGAACCTCTCCATGGACTAGCATCTCGTGTGCCTGACCCTCCTCTTGTACTGCCGTGGCTTCCGTTGTAGGGGATCCTACGAGGTAATCCTTTAGGAAGCCACTCTTCAACAGTTCATCCAACTGGTAGCCCAGCGCCAAACAGTTGTTAATATGATGTCCAAATGCTTCGTGGAATTCGCACCACGACTCCTTGTGAGGCCCCAGAATTTTGTCAGACTTCGCTGGTGGCCTCAACCTGTCTGCTATGTTGGGCACAACGATGAGGTCTTTGAGCTCCACCACAAAGTTGTGCCTCAGCGGTCTACTCCCCTCTCTCCTTCCTTCAGCTCGGGCCCTTGGCGGGGTCCTCCTCGCCTCGTAGGTGCGCTTTCTGTCTGGGTTCCTTCTCTCTGTGGTAGCTTCGTGGACCCTAGCGGGTTGTGTGCGTATCTGCGCCCTTAGTCGAGCAGGTGCAGTAGGTATGCACTTCTCATATGCCTCGCCCTCTGAGGCAATGTGCTCCAACACTCGTCGCCTCACTTCAGCAAAGGTCTTGGGAAGCTTGCAGTTAAGCGACTTACCAAAAGACCCGGGTCGCACCCCCTTCCTGAATGCGTATACAATCATGGGTTCATCGGTGGTACCCACCTTCACCACTTGGGCTCCAAAGCGGCTTATGTATTCCTTCAGGGTCTCACCTTGGAATTGTTTCACGTCGAAAAGGTCGTACGAAACTGGGGTTGGGGCTCTGTTGGCTAAATATTGTTCTCTGAACAGCCGCGAGAGCTGGGCGAAAGACGTGATGTGGCCCTCTGGAAGGCTGATGAACCAATCCATAGCCATTCCCGTCAGCGTGCTCATGAAAAGCTTGCACCTTGCGGCGTTAGAACTGCCTACCAGCAACATCTGCGTGTGGAACGCTGTGAGGTGTGCCTCAGGATCCTTCACCCCTGCGAAGGTCACCTTGGGCCCTGTAAACGTGCTGGGTATCGCCGTCTCCAGGATTGCCTGCGAGAATGGTGTTGTGAACTCCCTAGGTGGGGATGCGGCCTCAGGTTCATCTCCGCCGCGCCACCCACGGTGCAACTCCTCGTTGGTACGATGGAGTTCGTCGTTTCTTGCTTGAAAGGCTGCAAGATCCGCTCGAATGCGATCCTGTTCTACCTTCGAGGCCGCCATTGCGTCTTGCAGCCCTTGCATCATGCCCATAAGTTTTTGCATGGTCATTTCTTCACTCCTAGCGTGTGCTGGTCTCGTGGTCATGGTTTTTTGGAAATTTTCTTAACTTGTCTAAGTATTAAGAACTGGAACTGAGAATCTTGTGTGGTGGGACTGATGTTTTAGATCGGCCCCACGGTGGGCGCCAAATGTTCCGGCCGGTTGACCGGGATCGTCTTTGCGCGTGGCTTGTCCTTGCAAGCTAGGGCACCTTCGTTTGCTCCGTCAAAGACACCTGAAAAGAGAAGTGAACAAAGGGGCGCCCTCGCGGCCGTTTGCACTCCGACGATCAAGTCAGCTAGCGAGAAAAATAAAAAAAAAACTGCACTGAATGACTGAAACTGTGTGACTAGAACTGTGTTGCCCTAATTGCCTTGTGCTCACTGTGGGTGTGTCGCGAAGACAACTAGGGTTTTCTCTGGGTATCTTTGTGTATTAGGTTAAAAACTCCGTCCCTGTTCAAATGCCCCAAGGTCCCTTTTTATACACCTCTAATCTTTAAAGCGCGTTAAAGCGCATTGAAGGCGTATCAAAACATTCCTTGGAACATTCGAATCTTAACTGAATTAACGCGTACCTTGGCAAACTTTCCCTGAAACTCTTAATGAGCACGTGGGTATTGCCACTTACCCTTTTGACTTGATCATTTATTCTGTGCAGAGGGTCCTACAGCGCCGCCACCCAACTTAGGGTTTTTCCATCGTGTGAGCCCTCTTTTCTGCGAAGTGCTTCTGTCACGTGGGTTGACTTTTTGGGTGCCAACTCATGCGCCCCAATCACTAGTCACTCGCCCTGGGGGTGTATCTACCTTTCTCTCGTATCATGCACGTGGTCCTCCCCTGGTCATGACCCCCTCATGGGTCGTATCTGTCCCAGGGCCTCCCAGCAGTGGCGTGGGTACTTCACGAGTCAGGTTTACCTCCTACTGGTACTAGAACTTATGGTCTTGAAACCACCTTTCTCTTCTCCTTGCTACTGTTCTGAACTGTCGAGGCCCGAAGCCTCCTTGCGATGTCTTAGCTTGGCAATGCTTTAACCTGGCGGTACCCTTGCTTGGCGATGCCTCTCTTGGGCGACGCCTTACTTAGGCGATGCCTCAGCGAGGCGATGACTCGAGCGGTCATCCTGTTGACTTTCTTCCATGGGTCCCTGGAGGGGTTCCACCATGTGTTGACTTAGACCTTTGGTCAACGCCCGGGGACGGGACGATACAATAGGTATGGTGCTGAATGAGAAGAAACGGGCCAAGCTGGATGACGCCCTTACTCACCGTCAAGGGGTGTCTGGGGCTGTGGACACCTCTACTCCTCATGCCCTTGTCTCTGCCACTGCTGCGCCCCCTACTCCTTCCACTCCTATTGTTGTGGTCCCTCTTGCCACCGCGCTAGCATCACCCGCTCCACCTCCCTGTGAGAGAAGGGTAGTGGATATCGAATCTGATGAGGACTCCGCTGAGGGGCCGGTCTTCAAGAAGCTTAGGCCTACGATGACGATGATCTCCCACTCCTCCACTGTTGGTCTCCCGACATCTCTCCAGGACCAAACGCCAAACGTTTCCTTGCCCCCTGGCCTCCTCACGCCTGAAGATGGCGGTGAGAGCGCTCCTGCAGCCCCATCCGCCCCCGAACTGCTTGTTGTCCTGCAACATGCCCTTAAAGGCTTCCAACTAGGGGTGACGGAGGACTCAGATGAGACCGCGACGAGGGAAAGGCTGGGTCTCAACTTTGATGCTCTCCTTGCTCAATTCAACGCCCTCATAACTAGGACTGAGGCGAGGATGGCACTGGTAGAGGCCAAAGCTAAGGAGGAAACGACCTTGCTGGCCCGTGCATTCACTTCCCGCGAGACTTCCCAGAAGCAGAAGTTGACTAGCCTCCGCCAAGCTGAAAAGGACCTCTCCAAATGACTTCACAACAAGAGCCAAGAGGCTGTCGAGCTGCAGGAAAAAATCTTGCCCTTGCGAACCCGGGCCATCGAGTTGCAAGAGGCGGCTGAGGCATCTAAAGCCAAAATGGCGAGGCTTGAAGATAGGTCCACCAATCAAGAAGTTTAGCTGGGTCGTGTAGAGGTCGAGCTCCTTCTACAAGCTGAGAGGTTCAAAAAGGCTGAGGCTGAGCTGACCGAGGATGTTGTTGATGCTTATGCCGCGGGGTTCAGCTGTTAGGATGCAGCTGGGCAGGGGCCACATTGACCTCAGTCAGGAGTGCGCACTCAAACCCCATGAATGGAAGGCGAAGCTTGAGCCGTGTAAAGATGGTGGAGTACATGAAGAAGAAGGGTTCTTCGGGGTCTGCGCGATCGTTGACGCACACGGGTTCACCTTCCCTACAAGGTAGAACCTTCACATACACGTCATGCTCCCTTCCGAAGACGCGGTATTTCTCGTCGGACTCGCCTTGCTTGTACACATCTATGTCCTTAAAAGAGGATATTTGAGAGGTTTCTGCCAGAAGACTATCGGGAGCCCAACGATAGAACGACTTGTAGTCAATGGAAGGTGGAGGGTTTTGGTGTAGTTTTGGTTTGAGCCATCTCAAAAGGAAAAGCTAAGGAAGGAAAGGAGAAAAAGAAGAAAAAATAAAGGTTTAGAGGAGGAAGATGGCACGACTCAAGAAAACCAGAAAAACAGAGATGCGAAAACGAAGAGCGCAAATCATAAAGTGCAGAAATATAAATAGTCCCAAAACAGTTATAGCATGTTATAGCATGTTATGAGCATCGAAATCATAAAGCAAGGGCAATCATGGAGTAAAGAGCATACCTTTGAGCAAATTAGGGTTCAAAGGTTGAAGTGTTGGAAGAAGAAGAGAGAGTGTCTTGAGAGTAAGAAATGCTAAGTAATGGAACAGTGAAGGAGCGTAGGGATTTGAAGGGTTTAAACGTATACGAAGAAGCGCAAGCGACAACGAGTCTTAGCCATTGATCTTGCCACGATTACGCTGATTGATAAAGTATGGTGAGACGTCACTTCGGTGCACTGTTCACATCCTGTCACTCAATGCCACATAGGTCGCCGCAGGCAATCACTTAGCCTCTTCACTGAAACAAGTTACAGCTCGAGCCCGAGGGGCTTGTGTACAGGCCAGACCTCGGACCTCGGCTGAAGAGGAGGTCGACATCAGATGTTGACATCGGACCTCGGTGGTCCAACAATAATAATGGGCCACGTAAGCTGGGCCCCACAAATAATATGAGTTAACACCCAGATACCAAAAAGACGTAAGTCATGAGAGGATCATGCATGGGTGTGTATTGTACATTGGCACAAAAAAGTGTTCCTTGGAGGCGCTAAGGCCCATTAGGGTTAGGATTTTCAGGGAAAGACTGCATGCATGGCACGTGAATACTTAGGGCACCTATAGAACAAATGATATTGCAACGCTAGTACATGAGTAGGTACCCTGGCAGCTATGCTGTTAGGTCTATGCACTCCCGTAAAGGGAAGTCCTATGCGCCAGATTACGCTAAGATTGAGTAGTAGCGACGCAAGGACATTCTCCCAAGAACCCTAAGCCCACTAAGAGACGTGGGAACAGAATAGAAGTAACCCTAGATACAACCTATATAAAAGGTGGTAAGAACCCTAGAAAATGTACGTCGTGTCTAAGACTGAAACTACTTACATACATTACTATTTCTTTAGCCCTTATTGACTTGAGCTTCAGAGTGCAAGCTGTCGTAAGGGCGCTCTTTGTTTCTATAGGTAAAGCGTTCTTCAACCCAAGGAAGAGCGAGAGAGAATGAAGAGACAAGCTGGGCCTGAGACTGCCGTTAGAGTGAATCGACATCCAAGTCAACCGGCGAGAACAACCTCTCTTCTACTTATGCTTTTATAAAGCTGTAGAATCGGTATATAAAAAGATTATTAGCATTCAAAGGAGATTCCTATGGAGTTGGGGGAAGGATAGTAGAACTATATCATGGGTTAGTTGGGAACAATTTTGCAAATCGACGGAGGAGGTAGGCTTAGGTATTAAGGATGTTTGCAAGTTTAACAATGCACTTCTGACAAAGTGGAAATGGCGTCTAGGGGTTAATGAATGAAGGAAGTGGAAAAAGATACCGAATTCAAAGTATGGAAGTGTGAAAGGACAAACACAAGCTCTTACAAAATATCAGTCATGGTGGTTGAAAGACTTGCTTAAAGTTTGTGGTAAAGGAGGAAGGGAAGGATGGGTTCAAAAAGCAATAGGGTGGAAAATTGGAGCTGGGAATAAAGTGAGATTTTGGGAGAATAATTGGGTTAACAATAATACTCTAAAATAAATATATCCCAGATTATAATCAATATCTTTAGACCAAGGGTTTAAGGTGGGTGACAATGGAGTTTGGGAAGACTAGGCTAGGCAATGGAATCTTAGTTGGAGATGGAATAGATTTTTCCCATGCAGTCCTCGGTCATCGACCCAGAGATTGACCTCAGACATCATGCACCAATGCTTGGTGATGGAAGGGGGGCCACGAGGTGGACCCCAGACGTACCCACCACGGGATTGGTTAGTCTTTCGACATTGGTATTCTAAGCCCGATGTTAGGAGATCGATATCGGACCTCGCCAGTAGAGGGAGAAGATCGGACATCGGTCATCTGAACGTTGTAGAAGGCCACGTAAGGTGGGCCTAACAACCATGACAAATTAACAGTTAAATACATGAGATATGTGGGAAGCCTAGGTCACGAGGGATCCATGCACGTGGTGTGTATGACGCATGAAGGCGCAACACGTATGGATAATCCTAGGGGGCGTTAATGCCCATTAGGGTTAGGGTTTCAAAGGAAGCTGCATGCATGGTACGTGAACACTTAGGGCACCCACGAAGCAGACGGCGCAAGAGAATAGGTGCATAAGTTGGTACCCAAGCGGCCACTCTGTCAGTCGTTACACCCCAGTTGAGGGAAGTCCATGTGCCAGATACGCTAAGATTCTATGAATAGCGGTGCAAGGACATTCTCCAAGGAACCCTAGTCAAGGGCAACGACGCAAAGGTAAACCCTAGTTTCAACCTATATAAAGGGTGCCAAGAACCCTGGTAAGGTACGCAGTTTTCAAGACTGAAGCTAATATACACACTTGGTGTTTCTTTGCCCTGATACTGACTAGAGCGTCGGAGTGCAAATGACCGCTAGGGCGCCCCTTTGTCTTTTGCTGGTGGGAGGTTTCTTGATCAAGAAGGTACGACTCTCAGCCAAGTTCGAAGGGCAGTGGCAGCGGTTCGAGACAACCAGCGGAGCAAGTCAACCGGCAGGAACAAGATTCAAATGGGAAAGTAGACAAGTGGAGAAGATGCTAAGTTTTGTTTCTAGCATAAGGTCGAACAAGGAGATGGAGGATAGAATGGTGCTAAATTCTCAGTCAAATTTGCATATGAAAGTCTTTGACATAGCGACAATGGCAATCATAGTGTAGTTTTTAAACATCTTTGGACTTCTAAAGCATTGCCAAACGTGCTAACCACAACTTGAAGGGTTTTGTTGGATAGAATACCAACAAGAGTGAATTTGTCTAGGAGAGGCATCTTGGTTAGTACACAAAGTCTTGCTCTATGCCAAGATTGGGATGAATCATCCCAACATCTATTTTTGGAGTGTAAGTATGCACATTAAGTTTGGAATAGCTGCTACAGATGGATTGGAATTTTGTCTACTCAACATAAGGACTTAAAAGGTCACTTTGAGAGCTTTTATTTTACTAATTTTATCTCTAGACAAAATATTGTCTGGAAAGAAATTTGGGCAGCAATTGTATGGAGCATTTGGGATCATAGAAATGCAATTGTTTTTAAGCAAGGTCAAACAAACATGGAGGAAATTTTTCATATGGCACAACGAATACCCCGAATGGCTAGCCAACGTGGTACTTGTGAAGAAGGCCAACGAAAAATGGAGGATGTGTGTAGATTTCACGGACCTCAACAAGGTCTGTCCAAAGGACTCCTACCCACTGCCAGTATTGATGCTTTGGTGGATAACGCCACCGGATGCAAGTTACTCAGCTTCCTGGATGCCTTCTCTGGTTACAACCAGATCATGATGCACCCCAGGGACGAATGCAAGACCACGTTCATGACAGAGTTGTCTTGCTATTGCTACAAGGCCATGCCCTTTGGGCTAAAAAACACAGGGGCCACCTACCAGCGACTGATGGACAGGGTACTAACGCCCATGTTAGGGCAGAATGTCCAAGCATACGTAGATGACATGGTGGTCACCTCCCAGCAGAAGGAGCAACACGTAGCTGACATGGAAGAACTGTTCACCATGATAGCAAAGTACAGGTTGAAGCTAAACCCAGAGAAGTGTGTGTTCGGGGTAGAGGCAGGCAAGTTCTTGGGGTTCCTACTCTCTGAACGTGGGATAGAGGCAAATCCCAAGAAGTGTGTTGCGATAATAAGCATGAGGAGCCCAATCTCAGTTAAAGAGGTGCAGCAGTTGACAGGGCGCATGGTCGCTTTGTCCAGATTCGTATCGGCGGGGGGAGACAAGGGACACCCTTATTTTCAGTGCCTGAAGAGGAACAACAGGTTCGTCTGGACCCGTGAGTGCGAGGAGACGTTTGTCAAATTGAAGGAGTACCTGGCCAACCCACCGATGTTGTGCAAGCCAGAGCTAGGTATCCCACTCCGCTTATACTTCGTAGTTACAAAAAAGGCGATCAGTTCGGTCCTATTGCAGGAGCAAGACCAGATGCAGAGGCCAATTTATTTCGTCAACAAGGTATTGCAGGGGCCAGAGGTGAGATACAGGCCTTAGAGATAGCAGCCTTAGCGGTCGTATTCTTAACAAGAAGACTCCGCCATTACTTCCAGAGCTTTACCGTGATAGTGATTACAGACCTTCCAATCCGCAAGGTCTTTCAAAAACTAGATGTAGCAAGCAGAATGGCACGATGGGCGGTGAAACTGTCTGAATTCGATGTACACTACGAACCTAGAGGCCTCATCAAGGGCCAGATCTATGCCGACTTCGTAGTGGAACTGATGTGATTCCAATAGCCACATAGAACAAGATTCTTGACACTTTGAGGAATCACCTTGAGCTGGAAAATATAGAGGCACTTTCTTAGAAGTTGGATCATGGTTCTAAGTCAAGAACTCACCAATACAAGTACCAATTCCCAAACTCATTTGGATGAACCAAATATTGTTAAATTGAATCAACAAAGGAATTATAAAAGAGAAGACCGAACAGAATTAAACCACAAACAAATGTACCGAACAGAATTTAGAAAACCAAAACATAGGTGCTGGAAAATTAAGGACAGCCGAACCAAAAAATGCTCAAGAACACAAGACAACAAGAGTAATTGAAAGAGAAGAAAGGAAGGAGAAGAGAATGCTCATGAAGATGGAGGAATGGTTGGATGATCACGCCACTAGAAGAATGGATGCTCCTAGATGAGTGTGCAAGCCGCCACTTGAGGAAACCATGGTCCTTCAAGATAAGACTAGAGTAGAAGCTCAAAAGCTCTCCAAATGCTCACTCCAATTTTGAGTATAGTTTCTTTAGATAAAAAATCAAATCTGAATTTTACAAGGAAGGCACCTCTATTTATAGCCTAAGGTGCTGAAAAATGAAAGCTAAAGAATTCAAAATTCCCTCCAAAAGCCATCTAGAACCGGCGCTAATTGCCAAGCAAGGAAGGTGTGATCCCTTCCTTTACTTTGGCACCCCCTATTCTACTCCTACACCTATCTACTAATACAACCCCCTAAAGCTCCTATTTAAAAACCTAAAAGATGCTATAACAAAAAGAGGTTTCTAAGGTTTCCCTCTAAGCACCTTCAACTAAAGACACTACAAAAAGAGAACATAAATGTCCTCTATCTCCCAAGGCTTTGAACATGCTTCTTGTAATCCTTTGAGGTGGACTTTGACCTCCATGGGCGTCCTCCATTTGTGCCTCCACCTCTTCTTGAGCTTGATGAGTGGCCTCCATGTTCTCTTGGGCTTGATCTCCATCATACTCCCCGAGTTGGAGAGAATTCGACCACGAATTCTGGAGACCTACAGAAAAAGGAGTTAGATCGCTGACATTAAAAGTATGACTACCTAAGCATGTATCAGGCATATCTAACTCATAAGCATTGTCATTAATCCTCTTGAGGACTTGGAAAGGTCCATCCCCTCGAGGCATTAGTTTGGACTTCCTTTGAGTAGGAAAACGATCCTTCCTCAAGTGAAGCCAAACCCAATCGCCCTCATCAAACAACAATGCTTTTCTCCTTTTATTGGCAAGTTCAGCATACTTGCCAACCTTCTTCTCAATTCTCTTCTTGATGTCTTTATGCAAAGTTTTCACAAAAGAAGCCTTTTCATCCCCATCTTTGCACAAGACATCGTCAAGAAGGGGAATAGGAAGAAGATCAAGAGGTGTTAGGGGATTAAACCCATAGACCACCTCAAAAGGAGAATGGGAGGTGGTAGAATTTACTACTCGGTTATATGCAAACTCAACATGGGGTAGTAAATTCTCCCACACTCTAGGATTCCCCGAAATAAAGCATCTCAATAGTTGTCCCAAAGTTCTATTCACCACCTCGGTTTGACCATCAGTTTGTGGGTGGCAAGTGGTAGAAAATAAAAGCTTAGTTCCAAGCTTGCCCCACAAGGTCTTCCAAAAGTGACTCAAGAACTTAGGATCTCTATCGGACACTATAGACCTAGGAATCCCATGCAAGCGAACCACTTCTTGGAAGAAGAGGTTTGCAATGTGGCATGCATCATCCACTTTGTGGCAAGGAATAAAGTGAGCCATCTTTGAAAAACGATCCACTACCACAAAAATGGAGTCCTTTCCCTTTGATGTCTTGGGTAAGCCTAAGATGAAATCCATAGATATATCTACCCAAGGCATTGAAGGGATAGGAAGAGGAGTATAAAGACCATGGGGATGCATTTTAGATTTAGCTTTGCGGCAAGCTATGCATTTATCACACAAACTATGAACATGTTTATGCATATGAGGCCAAAAGAAATGTTCATGCAACACATCCAAAGCTTTAGCAACCCCAAAATGTCCCATTAAGCCCCCCTCATGAGCTTCTCTAACAAGAGATAATCTAATAGAGCATTGGGGAACACAAAGACGTTTTCCCTTAAAAAGAAAGCCATCTTGAATAAAAAAGTCTTTGTGTCCTCCCTTAAGACACTCTTGATAGAGGAGAGAAAAATCAAGGTCATCATGATAAAGTTCCTTAATGTGATCAAAACCAAGATATTGAGAGGTTAAAAGATTTAGCAAGGTGTATCTTCTAGAAAGAGCATCCGCCACAATATTTATTTTGCCTTGCTTGTGTTTGATCACATAAGGAAATTGCTCAATGAATTCCACCCACTTAGCATGCCTCTTGTTAAGTTTGTTTTGGCTTTTCAAATATTTAAGAGATTCATGATCACTATGTATCACAAACTCTTTGGGAAAAAGATAGTGTTGCCAAGTAAACAAAGCCCTAACAAGTGCATATAATTCCTTATCATAGGTGGAATAGTTGAGATGACTTCCCTTCAATTTCTCACTAAAATAGGCTATGGGGTGGCCCTCTTGAAGGAGAACAGCCCCAATACCTATGCTTGAAGCATCACACTCAATCTCAAATGTCTTAGTGAAATTAGGAAGGGCCAAGATGGGAGCATTAGTCAATTTTTCTTTCAAAGTATCAAAAGCATTTTGTTGTGCTTCTCCCCAATGAAAGACCACATCCTTTTTCACTATGTCATTGAGTGGTGCGGCAATGGTACCAAAGTTTGGGACAAATCTTCTATAGAAAGAAGCAAGCCCATGAAAACTTCGGACCTCATTCAAAGATTTCGGTGTAGGCCAATTTTGAATGGCCACCACCTTGGTTTTGTCCACATGGACCCATAACCCACAGGTCCCTCCTCGGCAGCCACACACCAAGAAGGGACAGACTTCAATTGGGTACTCTCTCAAACCAACAAGGTAATGGAGCAGGTGTTATCTTGGAGGGATCGGATGGGTTGCTGATTGAGCAAGCCCTACGGTTCGCTTTCAAGGCTAGCAACAACCAGGCAGAGTACAAGGCCCTGATCGCGGGAATGCTGTTGGCTAAGGAGATGGGAGCAAAGGGGTTGTTGGCAACGAGCGATTCCTTGTTAGTCACGGGCCAAGTCACGGGGGAATACCAAGCTAAAGACCCTCAGATGGCCGCATACCTAGAATATGTCCAGGTCCTGAAAGAGTCGTTTGAAGTGTTCAAATTAGTCCACATGCCCAGGGAACAGAATGCCTGAGAAGATCTGCTTGCAAAGCTAGCCAGTTCGGTCAAGGGGGGCAGACAGAGGACGGTGATTCAGGAAACCCTAAAGACACCTTGAACCACCACGGGCAATGTGGCAGAAATTCAACAGGTTAGCTCATTGATCGCTAATGCAAGAGACAGTGAAAACACTTAGAATAAGCAAATACCTAGTTGCTGGGGAAATAGCGCCGCAAGTTTACCAGGTTGAGTTAGGAGAAACCTGGATGACGGCCTACCAGCGCTACTTAGCCGATGAAATACTCCCGTTAGAACCCGCAGAAGCTCGACAAATCAAGAAAAATTCGAGCAAGTACACCCTAATCATGGGAAACTATTCAAGAACAGATTCACCCATCCTATATTGGTATGCATAGACGGTGTGTGTACCGCCCTGGTAGTCGGAAGTGATGACGTGGCATCCCACTACAGTATAGGCGTGTTGGCAAGGCGCCAGGTTGGCAGAAGGGAAGGAAGTCGGGGGGCTCGTGAAGTCGCCAGTTATTAAGTTGGCGTGTTCCGATCTCCAGCATACCAGAATAGGCGATCACCGGGTTAAAGATGAAGTCGCCAGATGTAATTCAGGCGACCAAGCGATTGGAGATCGCCAGAGAAAGCACATCGCTGAAGATGAAGGAGAAGCAGATTATGAAGGCGGCCGGCGAGACCATAGGGAAGGTGTATGAAGGCACCCTAACTCGCCAGTTCCAGTAGAGATCGCACTCCCAAGTTGCCTATGTACTGGGTAACTTAGTAAAACAAGAGTAGAAGCAGCGCCCAAGTCAAGGAGGCTCCAGATGATGGCACGTGTACAGTTGGATACGAGCCACGTGTCCAAGTCTGTAACTGCCAGGAGAGAGAAGGTAACCAGGTATATAAAAGTTCTCAACGAACTTTCTAAGGTACGCACGTTCAGATTATACTCTTTACGCTTGCGAGTTATAGAGTTGACTGTGAGAGAGGATTTGCACGGTTCTTGTTCTCTTAGTATTTGGTGATTCGGTCACTGACTTGGGCGTTGGAGTGCGATCGGCCGCAGCGGCGCCGCTCTGTTTCTTTGCAGGTTCTTGAGGTGGATCTCGAAGAGGAACAGAGGTGTGAAGCGGTGCACACGTCGATCCTTTGACGAGGCAGTTTCCAGCGTTCTAGTCAACAGGCAGGATCATCAGGCGCCCACCATGGGGCCGTGTAAAACTTGCTCCCATCCACAGCGTGAGTTCTTGGAGGTTTTCGAAGTTTTCTGCGTGGTTGTGTGCTGATGCAACCATCGTTCGCTGTTTGCTTGAAATTTGTTCGGTGAATTCGCGTTTTACACCGTTCGCTCGGGTTTTCGATCGGTGAAGTGAGGTTTTCCTGCTGTTTTCGCGCGATTTGTTCGGTGGAGTTGAGTTCTTTCATCCGTTCGGTTGTCCGCGGGAAGAGCAGTGGTTGCTGGTGAAGTTACAAGTTTCTTTGAAGGTTTACGGTGTTCTTGAGTTCTCTCCCGGAGTTTCGCACAGTTTTTCCGATTGATCGCTGACTCAATCGTCGCCGAAGTAAGTGTTGTCCGCTGCATTCTGTGATTCGCTGAGTTTCATGAGAAAAATGAGAAGCAATCGCTCAAGTCCAGTCGCGCCCGTCGCTGCCGAACGCGCCGCTGCCATGACCATGGCGCAGATGGCAGAGATGATGCGTTCGTTGCAGGCAACTGTGGAAGCCTCGCGCATAGAGCAGGCAAGAATGCATGAGGACCTGGTCGCCTCTCGCGCCAGGAATGAGGAGCTCAGCAAGGTGACTGAGGAGCTGCGTCAAGCTCTTCAGGCGCAGCAAGGGCGTTCTTCTGCTGAAGAGGCGGCGCCGTCATCGCTACCTCGCGTTTTCCCTATGCCTTTTGTTCAGGCGATTACTGACACGCCCATTCCTACGAGCGTGGTCCCTGTCAAGGCTGTCTTTACCGGCGTGGAGGATCCAGAGGCCCATCTGACCACGTTCCATACGCAGATGATGCTGTCGGGAGGGTCAGACGCCGTGTATTGCAAGATGTTTGTAAGCACGCTCCAGGGAACGGCGTTGGAGTGGTTTGTGAGCCTACCTAACGGTCACATAACCAGTTTTCAGCAGTTTTCGAAGGTTTTCGTCGAGCAATACATCGTGAACAAGGCACCGCCCAGGGTGTCTTATGATTTGTTTGATATAAGGCAGTACCAGGGAGAGTCCCTCAGAGACTACCTGAATCGCTTTGGAGCGCAGATGGTCAGATCGCCGGCCAAAGATGAAGAAATGCTGGTCTATGCATTCAAGAAGGGCGTGCTACCGGGACCATTCTGCGAGGCCTTGATCAGGGCTCACCCTGCAACGTTTGCTGAGGTCAGGCGACTTGCGGTGGCTCACATCGCCGACGAAAGTGAGGTCGCTGAGAAGAGAGGGAGCGTGGCTCCCGCTAGGCCACGCGCCCAGACCAGAATCCAGCCGCAAAGGGTGCTGGAAACAGCGGCGGCGGCCAGGAAGGACCAGAGGACTCGCCATCCTTACGATAGGAGGAACAAGGGGAGGAGCCAGGGGCGCCAGCAACCAGCACGCCGGGAATACAATCGCCCGCCTAAGCACAAGTTTGTTATGGGATTAGCGGACCTGATCGCCATTCCCAACATATCTGTCAGGTTGAAAGCGCCTGAGAAGGTGGGCGACAAGGTGCTGGGACCAAAGCCAGACGCCTGGTGTGAGTTTCACCAGGGCTTTAGCCACACTTTGGACTCGTGTTTGTCCTTAGGGTATCAGCTCGATGATCTGGTTAAGAGCGGGTTCCTAAATGACTATCTGCTGGATAGGAGGACGGGGGGAGCGTCGAGTTCCCAGCCAGCAGGTGGAGAAGCCCAGTAACACGAAATGCCTATCCACGGGGAAATCCACACCATCGCAGGAGGCTTCTCAGGTGGTGGATGCACCGCATCGCAGAGGAAGAAGTACGCGCGGTCGGTGATGACAGTGGATATGTATGAAGATCATTCGCCGGAAGTGGACATTACGTTCACCAAGCAGGATCTTCGGGACGTTGTGCCCCATGACAACGATCCCATAGTCATTTCGTTGGTTACAGCGGGAAGGAAGGTCCACCGAGTTCTGGTGGACCAGGGAAGTTCGGCAGACGTGATGTTCTGATCGACTTTCACGCAGCTGGAGTTACCCCTTGACCAGCTAAGGCCCTATGGAGGGTGCCTATATGGGTTCGCTGGTGACCAGGTGGAGGTCAGGGGGTACATTGAGCTGAGAACCACGTTTACAGATGAGGCTGGTTCGAGGACGGAGAAAATCAAGTACCTCATCGTAAACGCTCCTTCAGCATATAACATCCTGTTGGGAAGGCCCACGCTTAACAGGATAGGCGCCATTCCGTCGACCCGGCACATGAAGGTAAAGTTGCCGTCCATGGAGGGGGTGGTGATCACGATCAAGTATGATCAGAAAGAAGCGAAAAAGTGCTATGAGAATAGCCTGAAAAACAAGAGATCAGTGAGTTATGTAACAACCACCCCGCCCCCCGGTGTGAAGCCCAGATCGACGGTAGCGGACGAGACCGCCGGAAGGGACGTGGAGATGGTGGACGCTGAGCTAGTGGAGGGAAACGCTGGTCTGGAGGAGGAAGAGGCGCGGAATCGCCCTGAGGAAGCGAGAGAACAGGGAATCGCCAGGGCGGTGATCGCCCGAGAATCTAGGCCAAAACCTGTCGAGCAGTGGCTCGAGAAAGAGATCGGGGGAAAAATCTTCAAGTTGGGAAGATCGCTGGAGGTCGAGCTCCAGGACCAGATCACCAAGGTGATTGAGCGGCATCTGGACGCGTTTGCATGGTCCGCTTCGGACATGCCCGGGATTGATCCCGACTTCTTGTGCCATCATCTGGCGATGGACAGCTTGGTGAGACCAGTGCGACAAAGAAGGAGAAAGTTCAATGAAGAAAGGAGGCAGGCGATTAGAGATGAAACACAGAAGCTCCTTGCTGCAGGCCACATCAGGGAAGTCCAGTACCCTGAATGGCTGGCGAATGTCGTGCTGGTGAAAAAGAGCAACGGGAAATGGCGCATGTGCGTCGATTTCACCGACCTGAACAAAGCTTGCCCAAAGGATTCGTATCCTTTACCAAGCATAGACGCCCTGGTGGATAGTGCTGCAGGGTGTAAGCTGTTGAGCTTCCTGGATGCCTTCTCGGGGTACAATCAGATTAAGATGCATCCCATGGACGAAGAGAAAACAGCCTTCATGACGGAGAGGTCGTGCTACTGCTACAAGGTGATGCCGTTTGGGCTGAAGAACTCGGGGGCCACGTATCAGAGGCTGATGGATCGAGTACTTGCACCGATGCTGGGAAGGAACGTGCAAGCGTACGTCGATGACATGGTCGTGACCTCGCCGGAAAAAAGCAAGCACGTTGCCGACTTGGAGGAATTGTTCACGACGATCGCCAAGTTCAGATTGAAGCTGAATCCAGAGAAATGTATTTTCGGCGTGAAGGCTGGGAAGTTTTTGGGTTTCCTCTTGACTGAAAGAGGCATAGAGGCCAACCCTGATAAGTGCGCCGCCATCTTGGCGATGAGAAGCCCAGCTACGGTGAAGGAGGTTCAGCAGCTGACAGGTCGGATGGCAGCCCTGTCCCGTTTCGTGTCCGCTAGCGGGGAGAAGGGCCATCCCTATTTTTAGTGCCTGAGGCGCAACAATAAGTTTGTTTGGACGAAAGAGTGCGAGGAAGCTTTCGTCAAGCTGAAGGAGTATTTGGCGAGCCCGCCGGTTCTGTGCAAACCGCTGGTGGGAACCCCTCTCAGGTTGTATTTTGCTGTAACTGAGAGGGCGGTGAGTGCGGTGCTCGCCCAGGATCAAGATCAGGCTCAGAAGCCTATCTATTTTGTGAGCAAGGTGTTGCAGGGCCCCGAAACGAGATATCAGGCCCTGGAGAAGGCTGCGCTGGCTGTGGTATTTTCGGCGAGGAGGTTGCGCCACTACTTCCATAGCTTCACAATACTGGTGATGACTGACCTGCCCATCCAGAAGGTCTTGAAGAAGCCTGACGTTGCAGGAAGGATGGTGAAGTGGGCAGTAGAATTGTCAGAGTTTGATATCAAATATGAGCCCCGAGGCCCGATTAAGGGGCAAATCTTTGCAGATTTCGTGGTCGAGCTCTCGTTTGAGGCAACGCGGGTTGAAGGGGACGATTTCTGTTGGGTACTTTCGGTGGATGGATCGTCGAACCAGCAGGGCAGCGGTGCTGGAGTCATATTGGAAGGACCCAACGGCGTGCTGATCGAACAATCTCTGAGGTTTGCCTTCAAAGCCAGTAACAATCAAGCGGAGTATGAGGTGCTGATCGCCGGAAGTTTGCTGGCCAAAGAGATGGGAGCTAGGGTGCTGATGGCTAAGAGTGACTCGCTGCTAGTCACAGGGCAAGTAACAGGCGAGTTCCAGGCTAAAGATCCACAAATGGCGGCCTATCTGGAATATGTGCAGGAGTTGAAGAGTTCTTTTGCCACCTTTGAAGTAGTGCATGTGCCCAGAGAGCAGAATGCCCGAGCTGACTTGCTAGCTAAGCTCGCCAGCTCAGGCAAGGGGGGTAGGCAGAGGACGGTGATTCAAGAAACTCTGAAGACGCCGAGAGCATTCGTGGCAGATCACCTGGTCCTTCAGATCAGCAAGTCGACGGAGAAAGCCGCGAGGAGCCATAAGTCCCTGACTCAAGAAACTCTGAGATCGCCGAGAATTAGAGCTTGCCGGGGAGAGAAGGTGAACGTGATGCAGGTCTGCGCTACCCATGAGCCAGACACTTGGATAACCCAGTACAAGCGGTGCCTGGCGGATGGCCTTCTTCCGCTGGATCCGACCGAGGCTAGGAAGGTAAAGAAGAATTCTAGCAAGTACACCCTGATCGATGGCGATCTGTATAGGTTTGGGTTCACTCACCCGCTCCTGGAATGTATACATGGCGAGAAGTGCACGAGAATCATGGCGGAGCTCCACAAAGGTATATGCGGAAGCCACGTCGGTGGTCGAGCTCTGGCCGCGAGGACTCTCCGTGCAGGATACTACTGGCCATCCATGAGAGAAGATTGCAAGAAGTATGCCCAATGTTGCAAACAATGCCAGCAGCACGCCGATTGGCATAAGGCGCCTCCCGAGGAGTTGAAGTCGATTTATAGCCCTTGGCCGTTTCATACCTGGGGAATCGACATCCTGGGACCTTTCCCGCTGGCGATCAGGCAGATGAAGTACTTGGTGGTGGCGATTGAATATTTCACCAAGTGGATCGAAGCAGAACCAGTGGCCCAGATCACCGCACACAAGATCGAAGGTTTCGTGTGGAAGAACATCGTGTGCCGGTTTGGAGTGCCTAAACGCCTGGTGTCGGATAATGGGACTCAGTTTGCAAGCCACCTGTTGAAGAAGCTCTGCGAAGGGGTGGGAATTCAACAAGTGTTTGCATCCGTCGAGCACCCTCAGACAAATGGCCAGGTGGAGTCAGCTAATCGGGTGTTGTTGAAAGGTTTGAAGAGAAGGCTAGAAAAAGCCAAGGGAAGCTGGGCTGAGGAGGTGCCCCGTATAGTCTGGGCGTACCACACCACCGAGCAGTCAGGAACACATGAGACCCCGTTCAGTTTGGTCTATGGGTGTGATGCGATGATTCCAGTAGAGATCCAGGAGAGCTCGCCGAGATTCCAGAACTTTGTAGAGGAAGACTCGAATGAAGAGAGAAGGCTGAACCTGGATCTACTGGACGAGGTCAGGGAAGAGGCGAGACTGAAAGCTGAGGCGGTGAAGAGAAGTGTACCGTCCCGTATCAGGGCGTTGACTAAGTCAAGGTCAAAGTCAACGACTGGAAGGTCAAAGTCAACTCAAGGTGTCGCCCAGGTGTAGAGACGCCAAGTGGAAGCGTCGCCAAGGCAGGACAAGGCGTCGCTAAGGCACGGCGTCGCCTAGGTGAAGACGTCCCCTAGGTAAAGGCGTCGCCTAGATGAAGGCGTCGCCGCGGTGAAGGCGTCGCCCAGGTGAAGGCGTCGCCCAGGTGAGGGCGTCGCCAGATCGAACAGTGTAAAAGCAAGGCAATCACGGCGTGGTTCCCCGATACCCATGGGTAGGAAAGACCATGGAGGGAGCGACGTCGTGGGAAAGCCTCAGGTCCCGATATCTCGGGAAAGTGATAAAGAGAAGGAAAAGGTGGCTTCAAGGCCATAGTGATAGTACCAGTGAAGGGCAGCCTGACTCGCGAAGTACCCCTGCCGCCGCAGAGACGCCTTCGGGACAGATACGACCCAAGAGGAAGGTCACGCCCAGGATAACCGGGTGCAGGGTGCGAGAGGAAGGCAGATACGCTCTCAGAGTAAGTGGCTAGATACTTGGGGGCATGAGTTGGCACCCAAAAAGCCACCCCTAGCGCAGTAGCACTCCCAAGCAGGAGGACCCACACGTAGAAACGTCCCCAGATGGGCAGAAACGCCCCCAGATGGGGTCATGGAGTCGTGAGGCCCTCCACGTGTACGACAGCAATGCCGGAATAGAAACACCCTCTAGTCAGGTGCCAGGTAATTAAAGATATTCAATACAGTTTCCCTTTTCAGCATTCAGGTACTATTATGGCTCCCAAGCGTTTCAACGTCTTAAATGCGCTACGTTTCGTAATTAAGCGCTTTAATGAGCGCGTTACGTTTGAGTTTAAAAGCGCTTTAGGGCGCTTTAAATGCTTGGGCAGTTTAAATAGCGCCGAGAATGTTGGAAACAGGGTTGGAACCTTTGACAAATTTAGGAGAAACTCTCTAGTTGCTTGCCCGTGCTTGAGGATTACGTACAAGTGACTGGAGAATATTTTTGCCTGAAGGGGACAACACACACACACTTATACACAGTTTCTTTGACCACCTTCAGAGTGCCATACGCGGTGCTCAGATACGTGGGTGGACAGTTTTGGTATTTCTTGCTGGCTGACTTGAGCGTCGGAGTGCAAACGGCCGCTAGGGCGCCTCTTTGTCCTCTTTTTTGCAGGAATTCACAGGCAATCAGTGGGAAGGAGTCCTTAGCTGACGGTTGAGGTCGTGCACGAAGACGTCCCGGTCAACCGGACGGAACATTTGGCGCCCACCGTGGGGCCGATATAAAACATCAGTCCCATCACACAAGTTTGTGAAAAGCTACCAGGTTACGATAGTGCTGAAGGAGGTTGGAGTGACAATGGC
The DNA here is from genome assembly GCF_000499845.2 of Phaseolus vulgaris. NCBI lineage: Eukaryota > Viridiplantae > Streptophyta > Magnoliopsida > Fabales > Fabaceae > Phaseolus > Phaseolus vulgaris. The sequence goes on from NC_023752.2 coordinate 40,672,061, forward strand.
CCCCACCAGACGAAGATCAGCGCGCGCAGCCCCCACAGACCTATCCATGCAGCAGGTCCTGGAAATAATGAGGGGGTTGCAGCAGGACATGGCGGATTCGAAGATGGTGCAGGAACGCATGCAGGCAGATCTTGACGCCTCGCATGAACGCAACGAAGAGCTCCACCGTGTGAATGAGGAGTTGCGCTAGGGCCTGAGAAACGATAGGAGGCGGCCTGGGCACGACGAGATGGAGAATCACTCCCCACCAAGGGAGTTTTCCACTCCGTTCTCGCAGGAGATCCTAGACGCAGCAATCCCGAACACGTTCGCGGGACCCAAGGCAATTTTCACTGGGATGGAGGACCCGGAGACGCACCTCGCGGCGTTCCACACGCAGATGGTCCTGATAGGCGGCTCTGATGCCGCCAAGTGCAAGCTCTCCATGAGCACCCTTACCGGGATGGCTATGGACTGGTTCATCAGCCTTCCCGAGGGCCATATCACATCTTTCCGCCAGTTGTCGCGGTTATTCAGAGAACAGTATTTGGCCAACAAGGCCCCGCCGCCGGTCTCCTACGACCTGTTTGACGTGAAGCAGTATCAGGGGGAGACCCTGAAGGAATATATCAATCGCTTCGGGGCCCAAGTCGTGAAGGTTGGTACAACCGAGGAGCCTATGATCGTGTACGCATTTGTGAAAGGCGTATGCCCAGGGCCCTTTGGAGAATCTATTATCCGCAATCGCCCTAGGACTTTCGCAGAACTACGGCGCAGGGCGGTGGAGCATATCGCTTCGGAGGGGGAGGTATGTGTGAAGCGTACTAGTACCGTGCCCTCACGCCCAAGGGGACCGGCGCGAGTTCAACCCGTCAGAGTCAATGAGACCACGACGGGGAGAAAGAAGCCAGAGGCGAGACGCCCCTACGAGGCCAGAAAGCCCCAGCCTCGGGGCCCCGCAGGAGGCGAACGCCCCACCAGAGAAAGAGCATGACCGACGAGGTACAACTTCGTCGTCGAGTTGAAGGATTTGATCGCCGTGCCCAACATAGCCGAGAGGCTGAGGCGACCGGCGAAGACCGACAAGGTGCTAGGGCCCCATAAAGACTCTTGGTGCGAATTTCACGAGGCTTTCGGGCACCAAATTGATAATTGCCTGTCGTTGGGCTACCAGCTAGATGAGCTGGTGAGGACTGGGTTTTTGAAAGATTATGTCGCAGAGTCCACCACGACCGCCACCCTGCCGTCGCCGGCGGATGAGCCAGCACACGAGATGCCTGTGCTTGGCGAGGTCCACACCATTGCTGGAGGTTTTTCCGGCGGTGAATTCAATCGAAGAGAGGCTCTCGGGGGAGCCCTAGGAGTCAGATATTGTGTTCAGAAGAAGGGATCTCCGAGATGTGGTGCCCTATGACAACGATCCCGTTGTCATCTCGGTCGTCACGGCTGGGAGAAAGGTCCACCGAGTGCTTGTTGATCAAGGAAGCTCGGCAGACGTCATGTTTCTGTCGACTTTTAATAAGTTACGGCTGTCCCCCGATCTACTGAGTCCCTATACGGGATGCTTGTATGGGTTCGGGGATAACCAGATAGAGGTTCGGGGGTACCTGGAGTTGAGGACTACGTTCACGGACGGAGAGGCCTCCCGAACAGAGAGCATTCGGTACCTCGTCGTTAACGCCAATTCTGCCTATGACATTTTGCTGGGCAGACCAGCGCTAAACCGTCTGAGTGCAATATCCTCCACCCGGCACATGAAGATGAAGCTACCGGACCTCAGTGGCCGGGTGATAGTCATCAGATCAGACCAAGAGGAGGCAAGAAAATGCTACGAAAACAGCCTGAAGACGAAGAGAGGCGTTTTCATGGTGTACGAGCGTCCACCGATCACGGACGCAACGATGATCGAGGCGACGCCCGCTAGGCAGACCCCCGAAGAGGCCATAGCAGAAAGGGCGACGCCCAGAGCAGATGCGCCAATGGAGGAAGCGCACGGGGAGGAGGCATCGCCTGTGGAAGAAGCGGCGCTCGCCAATGATGATGATAGGGAGCAACCCGCTACCAACATCCTAGAAAGGGAGATTGGCGGCAAAGCTTTCAAGTTAGGAAGCTCGCTAAGCCCAGAAGAGCGGGAAGGGGTGGCGGAAGTGATTTCGCGCCACATTGATGCCTTCGCGTGGTCCGCCTCGGACATGCCGGGCATTGACCCCGATTTTCTGTGCCACCACCTCAGCATGGACGCCACGGTTCGCCCCGTGCGTCAAAGAAGGAGGAAATTCAATGAGGAGCGACAACAGGTGGTGAAAGACGAAACGCAGAAGCTGCTGAGTGCTGGCCACATTAGGGAGATTCAGTACCCTGAGTGGCTCGCCAATGTCGTTCTGGTGAAGAAGGCAAACGGGAAATGGAGAATGTGCGTTGACTTCACGGACCTGAATAAGGCGTGCCCGAAGGATTCCTATCCGCTGCCCAGCATTGACGCCCTAGTGGACAGCGCGTCTGGCAGCAAAGTGTTAAGCTTCCTGGACGCTTTCTCAGGTTACAACCAAATCAAGATGCACCCCAGGGACGAGAGAAAAACTGCGTTCATGACTGAAACATGCAGTTATTGCTATAAGGTGATGCCTTTCGGACTCAAAAATGCGGGCGCCACGTACCAGAGGTTAATGGATAAGGTCTTGGCGCCAATGCTCGGGAGAAATGTATACGCCTATGTAGACGACATGGTGGTGGCGTCGCAGAACAGGATACAGCACATGGCAGACTTGGAGGAATTGTTCAACACGATATCCAAGTACCGCCTCAAGTTGAACCCCGAGAAGTGTGTTTTTGGGGTAGAGGCCGGTAAATTCTTGGGTTTTCTGCTCACCGAGAGGGGTATAGAAGCAAACCCCGACAAATGTGCGGCCATTATTGCCATGCGGAGCCCGACATCGGTAAAGGAGGTTCAACAGTTGACAGGGCGGATGGCGGCGCTCTCGAGGTTTGTTTCCGCTGGAGGAGAAAAGGGGCACCCATACTTCCAGTGCCTCAAGAGAAACAGTCGCTTTGCATGGACTGAGGAATGCGAAGCGGCTTTCGTTAAACTGAAGGAGTACCTGGCGACGCCTCCGGTTCTCTGCAAACCGGTAACGGGCGTGCCCCTCCGTTTGTATTTTACTGTAACGGATAGGGCCATCAGTTCTGTGTTGGTACAAGAGCAGAGCCAGAGTCAGAAGCCCATCTACTTTGTAAGCAAAGCCTTACAGGGAGCCGAGACAAGGTACCAGGCGCTGGAGAAGGCGGCACTGGCGGTAGTGTTCTCGGCTAGGAGGCTCCGTCATTACTTTCACAGTTTCATGGTGGTGGTAATGACCAACCTCCCCATACAGAAGGTGCTGCAGAAGCCCGATGTGGCAGGAAGAATGGTACGCTGGGCTGTGGAATTGTCGGAATTCGACATACAGTACGAGCCTAGAGGATCCATTAAGGGGCAGGTGTATGCGGATTTTGTAGCAGAACTTTCGCCCGGAGGTGAGCAAGAGGTGGAAGCGGGTTCACAGTGGCTGCTCTCGGTCGATGGTTCCTCAAACCAGCAAGGGAGTGGTGCGGGAATAGTGTTGGAAGGACCCGACGGCATACTAATCGAGCAGGCCTTGCGTTTTGCCTTCAAGGCAAGTAACAACCAAGCAGAATACGAAGCCTTGATTGCAGGAATGCTCTTGGCCAAAGAGATGGGCGCACAGAACCTCCTGGTGAAGAGCGACTCCCAGTTGGTCACGGGGCAGGTGTCGGGTGGGTTCCAGGCGAAGGACCCACAGATGGCGGCGTATCTCAAATACGTCCAGTTGTTGAGAGGGGCGTTCAACGCTTTTGAGTTGATACACGTCCCGAGGGAGCAGAATGCCAGAGCTGACCTGCTTGCAAAGCTGGCCAGCTCAGGCAGGGGGGGTAGACAGAGGACGGTGATCCAGGAGACCCTCAAAGCTCCGCGTCGATTCGTGGAAGACAACAGGGTGGATGTCCTCCAGATTTACGCATCAAGGGGAAGGCCGAGGAGTCATTCCTCATTAACCCAAGATACGCAGAGGGCGCCCCGCATCAGTACGTACGCGGGTGTGTCTGAGGAAGAGCAGATGCAGGTTTGTGCCCTGTCCACGGGAGACACCTGGATGACGCCCTATAAACGGTACCTGGCGGATGGGGCCCTTCCAGTGGACCCTGAAGAGGGTAAGAAAATCAAAAGGAATGCCGTAAGATATACCTTGGTGGATGGGGTGTTGTTCAGGCACGGTTTCACTCACCCTATCCTAACATGTGTCAGTGGCGATGAGTGCACCAGGATAATGGCAGAGCTACACGAAGGCATCCGCGGAAGCCATGTGGGAGGAAGATCCTTAGCCTCCAAGGTAATACGCGCAGGGTTCTTCTGGCCAACAGTGAAAGAAGATTGCGCACGGCATGCCCAACGGTGTAGGCAATGCCAAAAGCATGCCGACTGGCACAAGGCGCCACCTGAAGAGTTGCGGTCCATTTACAGCCCGTGGCCTTTCCACACATGGGGTATTGACATCCTGGGCCCTTTCCCACTGGCAATCAGGCAGATGAAGTATCTGATTGTTCCATCGAATACTTCACTAAGTGGATAGAGGCAGAACCCGTGGCACAAATCACTACGCATAAGGTACAGCATTTTGTGTGGAGAAACATCGTGTGTCGCTTTGGCGTGCCCAGGCGCCTGATATCTGACAACGGGACCCAGTTCGCCAGTCAGCAGTTGAGAAATCTGTGCGCTAAAGTGGGAATCAAGCAAGTGTTCGCGTCGGTCGAACACCCCCAGACCAATGGACAAGTAGAGTCAGCAAACAGAGTTCTGCTGAGGGGATTAAAAAGAAGGTTGGAAAAGGCCAAAGGAGCGTGGGCGGAAGAGGTGCCAAGGATCGTATGGGCATACCACACCACGCCCCAATCCTCTACTATGGAGACGCCGTTCAGTTTGGTGTACGGGTCAGACGCGATGATTCCAGTAGAAATACACGAAAGCTCACCGCGTTTCCAAAACTTTGTAGTGGAAGAATCTAATGAGGAGAGACGGGTAAACCTGGATCTGCTAGAAGAGGCCAGGGAAGAAGCTAGAATAAAAGCTGAAGCGATGAAGAGAAGAGTGGAGCGGCAATATAGCTCTAAAGTAAAGCCACGACAGTTTCAGGTGGGCGACCTAGTGATGAGGAAAGCTCACCCTTATGAGTTGGAGAATAAGCTGTCTCCCAAGTGGACCGGGCCCTTCAGAGTTACTGAGGCTAAGGGCAACGGTTCGTACAACCTGGAGACTTTAGATGGGGGCCCTATCCCGCGCAGTTGGAATGCAACCAACTTAAAATTTTATTTCAGTTGATTTATGTAAGCAGCATGTAACAGTTTAGTTGAAGGGGACGCTCTTTTTCCCCTTTTGGGGGTTTTTTAATGAGGTCACCCTAATGAATGGAATAACCAATTGAGAAAAAGAAGTGCTTTGGTTTTCAGCCATTATTTTCCCTTGTTAGAAGTAATGTGATGCGCCGCCTAGGCCATGGCGTCGCCAAGGAAGAAGGCGTCGCCTAGGCCTTGGTGTCGCCCAGAGAGAAGGCGTCGCCCAAATAAAGGCACGCATCGTTGGCAGAACGAGACGAAAGGAAGTCGCACGGTGTATGAGGCATATGAAAGGTAAAGTGGCATTGTAAAGAGTTATGATATTGGAAAATTGTTGTTACAAGCAATGTCCAGTACAAAATGCAAAAACACAAACAAGCCACTTCTCAGCGCTCATCAGAGTCATCACTGGAGGAAGGCGAAGCCCCTTTCCCAGCCCGCAGCGCTCGAGTAAGTCGTGTCCTCTTTTCTTGGCTTATTCTCGAACCTGCACAAAGGGAACAGATGTATTAGAGACACAGTGAAGAAAGACAGGCACATTTAGAGAGTAACGAAGGCCGAAGTTGCCTAAGGCAGTGGTTCTTACTTATGTACTTCTCAAGAGTCCTAGCGTTGAATTCCAAGCTGATCACCGTAGCAGAGTCAAAACCTCCCGCCTCAGCAAGAATCCGGCAAGCTATTTGATCACTTGGAGCCAGATTCTTGAGGGGTTTGGCTTTGAGGACCTTTTCCTCTCTCACCCAGTACAACGGAAACCCATCGAGGGCGTCGGGAACAAGATCAGTACAGCAGATCTTGAAGAACCGGCCTTTCCACCCCGTGAACGAGCTTTGGAAAGGCGTGAAGAGAACTCTTCCGGGTACATTGCTGAGAGTTACCCAGAGGTTGTGTCTCTGTCTCTTCACCTCAAAAAAGTGGAGAAAGAGGTCAACCGACGGTGCACAACCCAGAAACCCAAAGAGGACATCGAAGGCCTTGACGAAGGCCCAGCTATTGGGGTACAGCTGGGCTGGAGCCACGTTGATCTCCGTCAGCAGTTCCTTCTCGAACCAGGAGAAGGGTAAGCGCGCCCCGATGGTCTTAAACACCACCTGGTAAAAGTAAAAGAAAGGGACCCCGTCGTTGGCCCGTTCGTCACCACACACTGGCTCCCCCAGAGTGCATGGGAGCACAGCGATGTCGTCATCGTGCCTCCTCGCGAAGGCCCGGTGGTCGTAAGAACACAACTCCCCTTTGTGTTCTCGTACGGCCCTGGTGGAAAGCAAGCATGAACACTCATCAAGAATTTCGCTCGAAGCCCAAGGGTACAAGTCTTTGGGACGGACCCTGGAGGAAGCATCGTGAGAGGACATTCTTTAACAAGATCAAGATGGCCGGAAAGGCAAGAGTTGAGCGAGGGAAGCAGTTAGAACAACCCTTCGACAGAGAGGAAAGGGTGCAAGAAGAAAGGGTACAAGAAGAAAGAACGCAAGTAGGTTATGAAGAGTGAGAAAATGGTGAAGATAGTTCCAGAGTTTGAAGAGTTAAATAAAGCGCCTAGCGCGCCAAACGACACGAACGGATGCACCGTGCGATTGATACACGTGGCAGAAGGTGAAAGGATGACGCTGGCACCACTGGTTTAAATCAGAAAACATCATATCAGCGGAATATCCAGTGGTACGATGCGCCGTCGAAAATGAGCCAGGGGTACAGCAGGAGTCAGAAAATGAAATGACTAGATACCCCACCGACCATGCAAGCAGCGCCACGTGGATTAAGTCGAATGACAGAAGGTCCCATCAACTGTACAAGAGGCGCCACGTGGATGGCACAGACAAAGCCTTGGGCTCTTCGCTGTTATCAGGCATTGACCAAGGCAAGAATTAAAGTCAATGTCGAAGCAAAGGTAACGCCCGAGGCGTTGCCAGGAAAGACGTAAAGGGCGACGACAGACGAGAAGGCGCGGGCGTCGCCAACCCACATACCGACTGGCGTTACCTCCTCGATACCCACAGGTAGGAAAGACTGTGGAGGGAGACGAGACCGTCGAATGCCAGCGAGTCACTGGCAGGGTGTTCCCCGATACCTATGGGCAGGAAAGACCATGGAGGGAACAAAAACCCCATAGTACTCAGCGTTTTAGACACCCGGGGACGATACGGTGCTGCTTTGGCAGGCCTCTCCTTAGGCGTGGGCGCCGAGTGTTAAAAGATCAAAGAAAGAGCCTTTCGGTATTAGAGTCGTCTCGTGGACGATACGGCGCCACTTAGTGGGCCTCTCCACGGGTGTAAGGGTTGGCGAGCGAGCCTACCCAATCATACCAAACCACCCAACGAAGTGCGAGAAATGAGCAGGACACAGATAAGATAATTGAAGCGTATGAAGGGAAAAGATGAGAGCGAGATCGCATAGGCAGAATCGTACGTGAAAAAGAAATAAAGACAACCGTGCGAATGTCCTAAGTCAGTAACAAGAGTGCGGATAGTTCAAAGAATTACAAGTTTAAACAGAGAAAGTCAAAAGCAAGCGTAAAGAATAAAGGAATTAAGCTTGAAAGTGAAGGTGGCGGTTGAGAGACAGCGGTTCAGTCATCCACGTCCATGGGCACGACCTTCCCGTTGACGACATGGTGCATGGGGTCGCAGTTCGAAACGTTGATGCCAGGGTTCTCACAGGACGCCTGGGTCAGAGCCTCCCGGAACCCCTCCTCGAAAGTACCCGCCATCTCCTGGATAAGGTACTTCTTCTCCTTCTCCAGCTCCTCAACGGCGGCATCCCCAGAGGTCACCTGCTTCTCCAGAGCCTCTTTCTCAACGCGAAGTCGACTGACCTCGACTTGTAGTTTGTCGTAGTCAGCCCGGAGAAGGTCCATAGCTTTGGCCTGAGTGGCCATTTCCCCCTCCATCCGCTCCGTCTTGTCAGCCTGTTCACGACAACGGTCCTTCAGGTCCTTTTGGATTTCTGCATCAGCTTTGAGCAATTCCTGAAGGCCCGTTACCTGGACTTGGAGGGCGACTTCACGAGTAAAGAAGCCAGCCTGGAGCTCCAATGCCTCCGCCAGTTGCCTCTCAGTTTCTGCTTTGGACTCTTGCGCTTGCTTCAGAGAGGTTTGGTAAGTTTCGTTCTGACGCCCCAGGGTCCTCATTTCCTCCTCCAGAGTAGTCGCCTTTGTTTCCAAGGCCTGGAGAGTTTGAGCTTGCATGACCGCGTTCCTGGCCTGGGCGCGCCATTCAAGGGCCACCGCCAAGAAGGCCCCCAAGTAGAAGGGCATGCCTTCCTTCCTGTCGGTGCCCTCTGGCAGAGTCCCGCCACTGAAGCCCCTCATTAGATGCATAATCGGAGGAGGGATGGCAATGAAGTCAGGGGCGGCTGCGACGGAAGCAGGGGAAGCAATGGTTTCTGCCGGCGGCGGAGGCGGGGCAGATTCGGCGCCTTCGCCCCTTTCCTCTTGGAGTGTCATGGGAGGGAGTGAGGTCGCGCTCGGGGGGTTATCCATGAAGGGGTTCCCTCCCTGGGGCGACGCCTCCACCGAAAGAGGAACCCGCGCAGATTTTCTTCTTCTGAAGGGAGCCACGCCTTCTGAGTCCTCATCATCTGATAGAATCTCCAAAACCCGTTTCCCTTTGTCAAGGGGGGTTGGAGCCGGTGACGAAACCGTGGCTAGGGGAACAGCGGCGATGGGCAGAGGGGAGTGAGGAGTCTGAAGTGCTGCGAGGCTGTGTGGAGACGACGGAGGTGAACTCAGGGGAGCCTCGGCGGTGATCGGAGGAGGCGGCGACAGAGTCGGTGGGGGAACCGGGTCGGCAGCAAGGGTGGAGGAGGCGCCCGCCTTCGCGGCACGTGCCTCCTTCATTGCCTTCGCCAGCATCATTCTCTTAGAAGCGCCCATCACCGATCCTACATCAAGACAGACCAAACAGCAAGGGTTAGTACTAAAACAGCTACGCGAATTCACGATACGCAAAGAGATACGAAGTGCAAGTAACACGGTACAAGTGTAAAACAAGCATAATAGTGTGGGGAGACAAACGATCGATAGCAGGCTGCTTATAGCACAAAAGAGGAGGGGAGAGCCCCTTACCAAAATAGGTGGTCAGGGCGTGAGCATTGTACTCGCTAGCGACCAGCTTCAAGGTATCAAAGACGATCCCCAACCCCGCCAGGGCTTTGCTTACCTCCCTATCGGCGGGGGATAGCTCTTCCAGGGTTTTGGCCCTGAGCAATTTGGGGCGTTCCGTCCAGTAAAGAGGGAAGCCATCCAAAGCTGTGGGATCATGCTTGGCGCAGCACACCTTGAAGAACTTCCCTTTCCAGTTCTTGTAAGAATTCTGGAAGAGGGAGAGGAGGATCCTGCCAGCTATCCCGGAAAAGCTTACCCAAAAGCTTTTCCCCTGTTTTTTCACCTCGAAAAAATGCAGGAAGACATCTACGGAAGGAGGGATGCCCAGGTATCCACAAAGAATTTGAAAGCCCCTCACAAACGCCCAGCTGTTGGGATGAAGCTGGGCGGGGGCAGTGTTGATTTCAGTAAGAAGCTCCCGTTCGAAGGGAGTGAAAGGGAGACGCACTCCTACGCGCTTGAACACGGTCTGGTACATGAAGAAGAAGGGTTTCCCCTTTCTAGGTCTGTCGTCCAAACAAACAGGTTCCCCAGGCCTGCCGGGACGGACGGATATGTGGGCGTCGTGTGTGCGGCAGAAGGCGTTAAAGTTGTACAGATGGGGATCCCCCCGGTGAGCTTCCAGGTCCTGGAAGGAAGTCAGGCTGGTGCATTCACTCAGGAGCTCATCGGAGGCCCAGGGGTAGAAGGCTTTGTAGTTGGATTTGGGGGTTGTAGGGGAAGAATCAGGCTCCGCGTTCGCGCGCGTCATGGTGAAAATAGATAGCTGGAGAAAGAAGAGAGGAAAAAGGGTTTAGCAAGTTTAGCCATGGCAAGAAGGGGAAAGAACCCCAGGAAGCGTCACCCACGCGAGAAAAATCAGAGGAGGAAGAAGAAGCGAAGAAATGCAGTAATACGTGAATAACAACAGTCCCAAGCAGTTCAATAAATCAATTTAATGCGACGAAGGGGAAAGGTCGTGGGTATCCGAGATCATACCTTTGCTATTGGAATGGAGGCAGCAGAAGGCATAGGAAGGAGAGAGTCGCAGTCGCAGAGGAAAAAGGTTTTCGAAGGCGATGAACAGTGCGGGGTTGCAGAGCGAATGAATGTAACAGTAGGGTGAGCGCGGGGTTTGGGGTAACTTAAACGTTACATTTCGTAGCCCAGGAGGCGCAAATTGAGGGCCGCAGGATCGAGCCACGCGTCAGAAGGTCGTTTGCCCAGGGAAAGCACAAAGGTCTCTAAAGGAGGGCCACGCGATGGGCCACGTGGCGCGTGATGAAGGGTAGCCCAAAGGTTGTAATCATCCCCATGGCAGGGAATGTCCAATCGGTCATTAAGAATACCCCTGTGGTTCAGATAATGTCGCGTCAATAATTCGAAAATTTGCTGAGTCAGCAGAGAATGACACGTCATCAGGAAGGCACGTGGATGGCGGGGGCAAGGCTTTAGTCTTTGCGCTGAAGACAAGTCTTCGGCTTAAGACTGGGGGCTTGTGTACCGTCCCGTATCAGGGCGTTGACTAAGTCAAGGTCAAAGTCAACGACTGGAAGGTCAAAGTCAACTCAAGGTGTCGCCCAGGTGTAGAGACGCCAAGAGGAAGCGTCGCCAAGGCAGGACAAGGCGTCGCTAAGGCACGGCGTCGCCTAGGTGAAGACGTCGCCTAGGTAAAGGCGTCGCCTAGATGAAGGCGTCGCCTAGATGAAGGCGTCGCCTCGGTGAAGGCGTCGCCCAGGTGAAGGCGTCGCCCAGGTGAGGGCGTCGCCAGATCGAACAGTGTAAAAGCAAGGCAATCACGGCGTGGTTCCCCGATACCCATGGGTAGGAAAGACCATGGAGGGAGCGACGTCGTGGGAAAGCCTCAGGTCCTGATATCTCGGGAAAGTGATAAAGAGAAGGAAAAGGTGGCTTCAAGGCCATAGTGATAGTACCAGTGAAGGGCAGCCTGACTCGCGAAGTACCCCTGCCGCCGCAGAGACGCCTTCGGGACAGATACGACCCAAGAGGAAGGTCACGCCCAGGATAACCGGGTGCAGGGTGCGAGAGGAAGGCAGATACGCTCTCAGAGTAAGTGGCTAGATACTTGGGGGCATGAGTTGGCACCCAAAAAGCCACCCCTAGCGCAGTAGCACTCCCAAGCAGGAGGACCCACACGTAGAAACGTCCCCAGATGGGCAGAAACGCCCCCAGATGGGGTCATGGCGTCGTGAGGCCCTCCACGTGTACGACAGCAATGCCGGAATAGAAACACCCTCTAGTCAGGTGCCAGGTAATTAAAGATATTCAATACAGTTTCCCTTTTCAGCATTCAGGTACTATTATGGCTCCCAAGCGTTTCAACGTCTTAAATGCGCTACGTTTCGTAATTAAGCGCTTTAATGAGCGCGTTACGTTTGAGTTTAAAAGCGCTTTAAGGCGCTTTAAATGCTTGGGCAGTTTAAATAGCGCCGAGAATGTTGGAAACAGGGTTGGAACCTTTGACAAATTTAGGAGAAACTCTCTAGTTGCTTGCCCGTGCTTGAGGATTACGTACAAGTGATTGGAGAATATTTTTGCCTGAAGGGGACAACACACACACACTTATACACAGTTTCTTTGACCACCTTCAGAGTGCCATACGCGGTGCTCAGATACGTGGGTGGACAGTTTTGGTGTTTCTTGCTGGCTGACTTGAGCGTCGGAGTGCAAACGGCCGCTAGGGCGCCTCTTTGTCCTCTTTTTTGCAGGAATTCACAGGCAATCAGTGGGAAGGAGTCCTTAGCTGACGGTTGAGGTCGTGCACGAAGACGTCCCGGTCAACCGGACGGAACAAGAAGGATTGAACGAAGGTACAACTCGAAGGTGATGCCAAGGCAATTTAGAGAAGGCGACCTGGTGATGAGAAAGGCCCACCAGTACGAGATGGAGAATAAGCTGTCGCCTAAGTGGACGGGACCGTTCAGAATAACCGAGGCGCTCGGGAATGGCGCCTACCGCTTAGAGACACTGGAAGGGGGGGCGATCCCTCGCACTTGGAACGCCACGCACTTGAAGTTGTATTACAGTTGAGAACTTTTGTAAGTAAAGACGAACACAAAAGTTATTTACGATGTTTCTGATAAAACAGTTTGAAGGGGGCACTCTTTTTTCCCTAAGGAGGGTTTTTAATGAGGCCACCCAATAAAAGAAGAGTTTACGAAGTATAAGGCGTTTTCAGATTGCATGCTTGCTGTTTTCCAGAAAAGTTTTGAAGAAGACCTTGTCACTTATACGTGATTTAAGGCGAGTTAAAGAGATTTTGCATGCTTTCTAAAAAGTTTTTAAGTCCTCATCGTTTTTCGGCGATTGGAGGCATCAGTTAAAGTTTTTAAGTCCTCATCGTTTTTCGGCGATTGGAGGCATCAGTTAAAGTTTTTAAGTCCTCATCGTTTTTCGGCGATTGGAGGCATCAGTTAAAGTTTTTAAGTCCTCATCGTTTTTCGGCGATTGGAGGCATCAGTTAAAGTTTTTAAGTCCTCATCGTTTTTCGGCGATTGGAGGCATCAGTTAAAGTTTTTCAAGTCCTCATTGTTTTTCGGCGATCGGAGGCACCAGTTAAAAGACCTCAACGCCCGCGCGCGTCCCGAGGCATGTAAAAGACCTCCTCGCCGTCGAGCAAGTGCAGGCGAGAAAGAACGAAAAGTCCTCAGTGCTTCTGGGGGCGAGAAGATGTAACCCCTGGGGCAATGTAGAGGCAAGTAAAAGTCCTCAGTGTTTCTGGGGGCGAGAAGATGTAACCCCTGGGGCAATGTAGAGGCAAGTAAAAGTCCTCAGTGTTTCTGGGGGCGAGAAGATGTAACCCCTGGGGCAATGTAGAGGCAAGAAAAAGTCCTCAGTGCTTCTGGGGGCGAGAAGATGTAACCCCTGGGGCAATGTAGAGGCAAGTAAAAGTCCTCAGTGCTTCTGGGGGCGAGAAGATATAACCCCTAGGGCAATGTAGAGGCAAGTAAAAGTCCTCAGTGTTTCTGGGGGCGAGAAGATGTAACCCCTGGGGCAATGTAGAGGCACGATTTAAAGACCTTCTCTCCTGTGAGCGAGTTCAGGCGAGTAAAAGACCTTCTCGCCTGTGAGCGAGTTCAGGCGAGTTAAAGACCTTCTCGCCTATGAGCGAGTTCAGGCAAGATAAAATCCTTCTCGTCTCGAACGAGTTCAGGTACGGTGTAGAGGGTGGAAGAAGTTTTGAAGGTGGCTAAGGTAGGTTCGAAGAGGACGCCTAGCCACCCGGTCTCTTGCTCTGAAGCACAAGGAGGCAGAGAAGGATCCGAAAGGCATCTCTACCCCCAGATCAAAGAGCAAGGGCCAAGGCGTGAAGCCAAAGAGAAGCTGATCGCCAAGAGTTTCTGGTGACCAGGAAAAGTTCAAACGATGGCGAGAATGTTAAAGGACCCGTTTTGGTGGAGCAGATCGGGTGAAGCAGTGTTTAAACCAGCAGCTGAGTCAAAGTTTGTTGCTTAAGGAACGTTTTTACGATAAGGTTAATTGCCTTAAGTTTACGAATCGGTAAAGTGATTGTTGCTTAAAGGTTGAAGTGGTTCGAAGCAGTTAAGTCAAAGATCGTGCCTACGGTTTTGCTAAGACATTTCTTTGAGATTAAACACGCAAGGAAAGTTGAAGCGATTGAAGGAGTCAAAGGAGGAAAAAACGTGGACTTTGTCATTAAGAGTGAATAACAGTTCAAAACATATATACAAAAGGACATAAAGTCTATTACAAGTTATAATGCAAGGAAGAGTATGAAAGCGATGGGTGAATTAAATTAATCAGTGTTCGGCGGGCACCACTTTCCCATCCACCACTTCATTATCCAGCGACACCATGCTGAGATCCAGGTCGGGGAACAAGCAGGCAAATTGTTCCCGTGCAGCTTCGAATCCAGCGGCCAGAATTTGAGCAGAGTTTAGCTTGAGTTCTTCAATCTGTTTCTGAAGTTCCTCAATCCTCTTCTTGAGATCTTCAGTTTGCTCTTTCAGCTCCTTATTCTGTCGCTCCAGCTCTTCAACCTATTTCTTGAGTTGTTCATTGGTCTCTTGAGCCTGGAGAAGGTCTTCAGCAACCTTCTTGGATTCCGCTTGCACTTGGGCCAATTCAGCAGCTACCTTTCCCTTCTCTTCGTTGGCTTTGGCGACATCAGCTATGGCGTCGTCCCTTGCCTTTTCCACCTGCCCAAGGAGGGTCTCTCGGTCGGCTGACCTTTTCTCTAGTTTTTGCACCTTGACGGCGTCGGCCTTCATGAGAGCCTCCAGGTCAGCCACCTTGACGCGGTAAGGCACAATCTTGCTCTCTAGTTCGATCTTTTCTTGAGCAAGCTGTTGCACTTTGTGGCGGAGATCAGTGGCCTCTTTGCGCGCCAACCTGAGCTCGGTGCTCATTGCGTCCTCCACTCAGGAGTGTTCAATCTCCGCCAGCGTCAAGTTGAAAGACAACTTCTCCACCTCGACCCTCATGGTGCTGTTCTCGGTCTTGAGGTTGAAGAGGTCGTCTTGGAGCCTCCTAGTAGAGCTTTCCACAGCTCTGGTGATGATGGCTGGGATGTCTTCTGCTATCGTCTTTAGTTTAGCAGATAGAGGCTCCCACATCCTCGTGACCTCAAGGGGGAGGTTTGCTGCTTGTAGAGGCACCAGAGGCGCTGTGGGGGCCTGTTGTGGGTTTTCGTCGCCACCTTCCTTAGCAGGCTCTTCAGTGGGCGCTTGTTGGCGTGGCGACGGAATCGGGGATTCGGTGATCAGAATCGGTGAGGTATGAGCGACCTCATCCCCAATTGGAGCAACCTCTGCGGCTGAGGCATTTGAAGGGGGACCCCCTCCCGCTGATATATGTGGCGTGGAGGCGCTCGGGGGGTCCTCCATGAAGTTTGGCTCTTGGGCCTCAACCGCAGGCGACGCAGTGGCTAGCGGGATAGCTTGGGTTGGTGAAACAGGAGCTTGTGGGGGTGGCGATGATGGAGGAGGAGCAGGTGTGGATGGTGGCGTTGACGAGGGAAGAGGGGGTGGTGCAGGTGGTGAAGAAGGTGCCACCCTCTTCCTCTTTGTAACGAGGCCATCCTCAGTGACCTCGTCATCTTCTTCCTCATCCTCTTGGACTATCTGGGGAGCCTTTCTCTTGGGCCTCTTGAGGACCAGTTTCTTGCGTTGGGTAGGTTCCTTAGGTGGCGATCTCCCGTGGAGGATGGCTGTCTCCACCACTGAGTTGGGCACCGTTTGAGAACCTGTCGCCAACCCGTGGGTTCGGGTGAGCGCCCTCAGTTCAGCGAGCATACCTTTGCCCAACATGTTATCTGAATGAAACGAAAATGCATGGGTTAACTCGAGGAGAAAATAAGTGCACAAGGCAGTATGCAGCATAGCAGATAATCGGTGCAGGAAAAATAAAACCAAAGTCTTGCGCATAACGCACAAGACGCCCAGAAACAGTCAAATAGAAGCAGTATTAAAACAACAGTGAATGTTCTAACCTATTCGAATTTCGAGTTGGTCCTCGTAGAATTCGAAGCAGATCAGGGTGGTGGTAAGGAAGGTGATGTTGGCATCCGCGACCCTTTTCCAGAAGAGGCAGAGATCTCGGTCCAACGCTCCCATGCTGTCAGGACTTCTGGGTCTCCTGAAGCAGCTCTTGGACTCTTTCTTCCCTTTGTCCACCGAGTACAAAGGGAAGCCGTCGAGTAGGGAGGCGTCCTTGTCGTTAGGGCGCACTTGGACGAATTTCCCTTTCCAATCTTTATAAGATTGCTGGAAGATAGCAAAGATGGACCTCCCAGCAATCGCGTTCAAACTAACCCACAGGCGGTCTCCTGGGTGTTTGGCTTCGAAGAGAAATAGGAATACGTCCACGGATGCGGGCAGCCCCAGGTGGTCGCACATCACTTGGAAAGCTCGAACAAACGCCCAGCTGTTGGGGTGAAGCTGGGCGGCGGCAATGTTGAGCTCGGTAAGGAGTTCCCTCTCGAATCGGGTGAAGGGAAACTTCAGTTTCACTTTCTTGAATAGTGTTGTGTAGACGAAGCAGAAGGGCCCGTCAGCACTCACTTTGTCATCAGCACAAACGGGCAGATCGGGGGAGCAAGGCAGCACTATCATTTTCTCGTCGTGCTCCTTATGAAACGATTGGTTGGGCTCATCCCCCTTTGTCAGCCGCAAAACTGCTCCCGCAGTATTCACAGAAGATGTCTCCCTCAGAAGGGTCGAGTTGGCCCAGGGATACAAGGTTTTGAAGTCTGGCAAGGGAACGGGGGCTCCTCCGGCGATAGGTGGAGTCGCCTGGGCCAGGTTAGGGCGGGAAGACGCAGGCCTCTCAGCCTGGGAAGATGAAGCGCCACGAACTCGTGGTGGGTCATGTGCTTGAGAATGGGGGTTTCTTGATGAAGGAGGAGGATTCGGGGTGATCTTTGTGCGAGTCATTGTTGCAGCTGCAAAGGAAGAAGAAAAGGAAAAATGATCAGGGGCTACAGAGGCTGACTCGATCATGGAAGGAAGGTGTAAAACGAACGAACGTAGGTTCGTTGCGATGATTGACGAAGCCCTAAGTTACGTAGAAGGAGAAATGGAAAAAGCAACCCACAGCGTATGCACCAGGCAGTTACAGGATGATGCGAATCGGTTAAAATGCAAGGAAAACCAGCAGAAGAAGGAAAGTAGGTACCTTTCGATAATCAGGAAGACGATGAAGGTTGATGATGGTTCAGGATGTTGAAGAGCGTTGAGAGAGAGTTTTTGCAGGAGAAGGTGAGAGCGTTTGAGAACACGAAGAAGAGTGATGGAACAGTAGAGTGAAAATGGGTTTAAGAGTTTTTTCGAAAATGGGTTTGGGAAGCGCAAACGATAACTGAAGGTAACCGTTGATGAAGCCACGTGTCGAGTGATGAACGAGGGGTTTGGAGGAGCGTCAGAGCAGCAGAAGGTACAACCGCTTGGAATTCTGCGTCAGTGCCACGTAGATCGGTGTTGACGTGACTCTTTCAGTCTTTTCGCTGGACAAGTCTTCGCTTAAGACTGGGGGCTTGTGTACCGCCCTGGTAGTCGGAAGTGATGACGTGGCATCCCGCTACAGTACAGGCGTGTTGGCAAGGCGCCAGGTTGGCAGAAGGGAAGGAAGTCGGGGGGCTCGTGAAGTCGCCAGTTATTAAGTTGGCGTGTTCCGATCTCCAGCATACCAGAATAGGCGATCACCGGGTTAAAGATGAAGTCGCCAGATGTAATTCAGGCGACCAAGCGATTGGAGATCGCTAGAGAAAGCACATCGCCGAAGATGAAGGAGAAGCAGATTATGAAGGTGGCCGGCGAGACCACAGGGAAGGTGTATGAAGGCACCCTAACTCGCCAGTTCCAGTAGAGATCGCACTCCCAAGTTGCCTATGTACTGGGTAGTACCACGCATGGGTAACTTAGTAAAACAAGAGTAGAAGCAGCGCCCAAGTCAAGGAGGCTCCAGATGATGGCACATGTACAGTTGGATACGAGCCACGTGTCCAAGTCTGTAACTGCCAGGAGAGAGAAGGTAACCAGGTATATAAGAGTTCTCAACGAACTTTCTAAGGTACGCACGTTCAGATTATACTCTTTACGCTTGCGAGTTATAGAGCTGACTGTGAGAGAGGATTTGCACGGTTCTTGTTCTCTTAGTATTTGGTGATTCGGTCACTGACTTGGGCGTTGGAGTGCGATTCTCGGCCGCAGCGGCGCCGCTCTGTTTCTTTGCAGGTTCTTGAGGTGGATCTCGAAGAGGAACGGAGGTGTGAAGCGGTGCACACGTCGATCCTTTGACGAGGCAGTTTCCAGCGTTCTAGTCAACAGGCAGGATCAGTGAGCAATGCACGCGCATCATGGCAGAACTACACAAAGGGATATGAGGTAGCCACATCGGTGGTCGATCTCTCTCGTCAAAGGCCATTCGTGCAGGGTATTACTGGCCAACCATGAGGTAAGATTGCACGAGATACACCCAACGGTGCAAGTAGTGCCAACAACATGCTGATTGGCACAAAGCGCCCCAGAGGAGTTGAGATCGATCGACAGCCCATGGCCATTTCATACCTGGGGGATTGATATTCTGGGGCCTTTCCCTTTGGCGGTACGGCAGATGAAGTACCTTGTGGTTGCCATAGAATATTTCACGAAGTGGATCGAGGCCGAACCAGTGGCACATATCATAGCCCATAAAATCCAGCACTTTGTGTGGAAAAACATAGTGTGCCGCTTCGGAATCCTGAAGAGGTTGGTATCCGATAATGGTACCCAATTTGCAAGCCAGCAATTGGGCAAGCTATGTACGGAACTGGGGATAAAGCAAGTATTTACATATGTAGAGCACCCCCAGATGAACGAACAGGTCAAGTCGGCCAACTGAGTTCTGCTCAGAGGTCTGAAGAGAAGGTTGAACAAAGCCAAAGGGACCTGGGCAGAAGAAGTTGTTGAACAAGATGCTTTGATGTCTCCAAATCCAAGAGGAAAGCTTGAAGACCTTGTTGTTGGGTGTGTGTGTTGTCTAGTTGTTTGAAACTTGTTAATTAACTCCTTAAGTTTATCCAAGTTCATTTGAATCTTTAACCTTTTGAAAAGATTTGTTTTCTAAAAAGCTGTCAAAAATTCAACAGGTTGTTTTACCTTAGCTGTTTTTGAAAAACTTGGTTGACTTTGCTGTCAAACCAAAACAATCGATTGTTTTCCTGCAAACCTTAACATAATTCTGTTAAGCAGTTTTAATATGTTTTAAATGATCCTAACTAACTTGGCTCCTTTATTAAATGCTTTTGACCACTTGGTGGGTCTATATAAAGGTGGTTTTACGCTCCTAATCTTGAAGTAACAGAAAGAGTTTATCAAAACAATTTTTCCAAGATTTGAAAGAGCTTTGGATCTTTCTTAAGTGTGGAATAGGATTGGGTTGTACTTTTGAACTTTAAGCATTGTAATACCCAGGTGTATTCTATTCCCTTCTTCCTTGATTACTTTATTTCTGTAGTTGTGTTGCCAACAAATGTTGTGTGTTCTTAAGGTGTTCAAGATCAACATTCTTGGTGTGGTTTGCCAAAGGTAGTGTGTTTCTTGAGGGGTTCAAGGTCACTACTTTGGTGTGTGGTGTTTGTAATATGGTTTTGATTGCATAGTGGAATACCCAGTGGTTTCTGGGGATTGGATGTAGCTCTTGGTGTAAGAGTGAACCAGTATAAATTGCTTGCGTGCTTATCTCTTACCCTTAACTCTTTAAATTCTGTTTTTAAGTTGTTTTTATAAACTGCTGATAAAAACAACCAATTGTTTCGATAAAACAACCGATTATTTTTATGATATTATCTTAAAACAGTTTTGGGTATTTGTTTCCTTTATTCTTTTCTCTGTAATTCAGCATTGATTTTCATTATACCTTCAAAGTTTGCGAAAATCCCTCTTAAAAAATTCACCCCCCTCTCGTTTAAGGCCATGTATTCTAACAGAAGTTCCTACAATCATGTGGGCCTACCACAGTACCCCTAAGTCCACAACCAAGGAAACGCCATTCAGCTTGGTGTATGGTTTGGACACTATGATCCCAGTAGAAATCCAGGAGAACTCACCACGTTTCTAGAACTTCATGGTCGAGGAGTCGAACAAGGAGAGAAAGGTGAACTGGGACCTGCTGGATGAAATGAGGGAGGAATCAAGGATTAAGGTTGAAGCCTTGAAAAAGAGGGTGGAGTACAAGTACAACTCTAAGCTGAAACCTCGGCAGTTCCAGGTTGCCGACCTGGTGATGAGGAAGGCCCACCCGTACCAGTTAGAAAACAAGCTATCTCCCAAGTGGACCGGTCCTTTCAGAGTAACGGAGGCCCTTAGGAATGGAGCATACAGGCTCGAGATATTAGAAGGCGGCGCGATCCCTCGCACTTGGAACGCGACCAACCTGAAGTTTTATTTTAGTTAATCTTGCATTGAACATGTTTAAGGGGACACTTTTTTTCCCTTGAGAGGGTTTTTTAACGAGGTCACCCGAATAAAATTTATTTAGTTAAGAAATGTGCATTGCAATTAAACGAACCGCTCTCTTGTAGTGATAAGCCAAGAGCGGAAGTAGTATGGTCCCCAAATCGGACCTCCCTCTTGCGTAAGTTCACCAAGCCCGAGAATAGTATGGTTCGCTGAAATAAAGGAACCTCTTCCCTTGAAGTGATACACAGAGAAGCAGAGGTAGTTTGGTCTTCCCAATAAGCCCCTCTCGTGTAAGTTCACCAAGGCGAAGAATAGTATGGTTCGCTAAACTAAAGGAACCTCTTTCCTTGAAGTGATACGCGGAGAACAGAGGTAGTTTGGTCTTCCTGATAAGCCCTCTCGTGTAAGTTCACCAAGGCAAAGAATAGTATGGTTCACTAGTTAAACGAGCTTCTCCCTTGAAGTGATACACGCAGAGCAGAGGTAGTTTGGCCTCCCCAATAAGCCCTCTCATATAAGTTCACCAAGGAAAAGAGAAGTATGGTTCGAATACCAAAGACTCGCCCCTTGACTCTTGTAGCAAGGTCGAGATCAGATATCCCTTGAATTTATACAGCAAGGATGAAATCGCGAAAATGTCCTTCACTTGGGGTAGAAACAACAAGGGGGAGAGACATCCATTCCCTCTTGCTTATTAACTCCAAGGTCGAACAGCAAACGAAACACACATGCTACCTAAAGGGCGAACCTAAATCAGAGGCGCTGTATGGAGAGTGTACCGACCAGGTCATCGGGTGTGATGACGTGTCTAGCACGTGACTATGTGGGGCGTGCTCAGCAGAACACGTGGACAAGAGAAAGACGAATGGTTAAGAAGTAAGCATAGTCGCCGCTCGTGGAAGTTGCGTTCTACAGTGTACATAGTCGGTTGTCGCCGGGTTTGTGTGTCATCGACGTATTAGATAATGGAAGATCAGGTGGTCTGGCATCACTGCAAGAAGCACATCGCCAGACTTCCCAGTAAACTCAGTTGTAGCTGTTGGGGGTTCAGGCGAGGAAGTTCAAGCATGTGAGTTCAGTAAAGATGATCGTTACGTCAGCATGAGGCGCGAAGGTTAAAAGAGTTGGAGTAAACAGCTTGCTCCTCGACGACAGGATTCCAAGAGTGGACGTTCGTCGATGGCGAGTTCCTCTCAGTTAGAACGCGCATGGCATGGCAAAGAGGAAGGTGGCACCTGCGACAAGTACTATCATAGAGATGGTGTACTTTGTTGCATCCGATACTCACCTTGTCCGGTGGCGTTCCAGAGTGTGTTGTGTGCTAGTTACACCATGAGTAGGAGACTTGGTCGCACAACTGCATGCTACGCAGAAATGGCGCTCGAGTTACCCCAACCCAGATGACGACACGTGTAGGGTTCGATGCTACCTGTTACTCCAACCCAGATAATGACACGTGTAGGGTTCGATGCTACATAGAAGTGACGTTCAAGTTACCCCCGCCAGATGATGACACGTGTAGGGTTGGGTGTTACCTGCTACCCCAACCCAAATGATGACACGTGCAGGGTTGGATGCGAGCCACGCGTCCAAAGCGTAACTGCCTGGAGAGAGAAAAAACCTAGCTATAAAGGTAAACTTAACAGAATTTGCAGAGGTACGTTTTTCATTATGGCTCGTTGCTAGGGTTGTGTGCACTTTAGTACGGTTCTGCAGAGTATATTTTTCTTTAAGTTTTGGGTGTTCTTGTCACTGACTTGAGCGTCGGAGCGCCACCGGCCGCAGAGGCGCCACCTTGTGTTTTTCAGGTTCTCAGAGAGGCTATCTGTGGCGTGGACTGAAGGGCACGTGGTGCTAAGCTGGTGAGGGAGAACGTGACGAGGCGACGCTCTTACGCTAGGTCAACCGGCTGGAACATCTGGCGCCCCACCGTGGGGCCGTATAAAGGTGATTCCCAACCACAGTTCGAGTTTGTTGAAGTTTTGGTGTTTTATGTCCGGCTGCTTGCTGTCACAGTCAGTTTTCGAAGTTCTCACCGTTTGTTTGGAGTTTCTTTGAGTTGCCGAGTTTGTTGAGGAGGATGAGGACAACGCGGTCCAGTTTAGTTGCGCCGTCGACAGATGAGGATGCTGTGTCCATGACGCAGGTGATGGATATGATGAGGATGCTGCAGGAGAACGTAGCAGCGTCGCGCTCTGAGCAAGAAAGGATGCACGAGGCGCTGGTGGCCTCACAAGCTAGGAATGAAGAGCTCAACAGGATCAACGAGGAGCTGCGTAAAACTCTTCATGAACGGGAGGAACGTGCGGTTGGGGACAGATCTGTGCCCCCATCCCCACCGCGCAGCTTCCCATGCCGTGTTCTTAGGAGATCATGGATTCAGTGGTCCCTGCTAATACGGTGGCGGTGAAGGCGTGTTTCACCGGAGTGGAGGACCCTGAGGCTCATCTCACGGCGTTTCACACTCAGATGATGCTCTCGGGGGGTCGGACGTGGTCTACTGTAAGGTGTTCATGAGCACTCTTAGTGGAACAGCGCTAGACTGGTTTCGCCAGTTTACCTACTGGCCACATTACCCACGTTCCAGCAGTTTTCCAAGATGTTTGTTGATCAGTATATAGTCAACAAGGCACCACCGTTGGTGTCTTACGACTTGTTCGACGTGAGGCAGTACCAAGGAGTGTCCCTGAAGGATTTCCTGAACAGATTCGGAGCTCAGATAGTCCGCTTGCTAGGTAAAGATGAGGAAATGTTTGTACATGCCTTCAAGAAGGGTGTGTTGCCCGGACCCTTTAGTGAATCGCTTATCAGGAGTCACCCCACCGCATTTGCTGAAATCCGGCGACGTGCCATGGCTCACATTGCCGCTGAAAGCGAAGTCTCCGAGAAAAGGGGAAACGTGGCCCCAGCTAAGCCGCGTGCCCAGACAAGGGTCCAGCCGCAGAGGGTAATGGAGGCAGTGGCGGGAAAGAGGGACCAAAGGATGCGTCATCCTTATGACCCTAAGAAGAATAAGGGGAAGGGTCTGGGGCGGCCCCGAGAGACTAATCGCCCGCCAAGGTATGAGTTCGTGATGGGGTTGGACGATCTGATCGCCATCCCGAATATTGCTGCCAGGCTCAAGGTGCCTGAGAAGACAACGGAAAAGGTTTTGGGTCCAAAACCAGACGCGTGGTGTGAGTTCCACAAGAGCTTTGGCCACTCTATCAACTCGTGTTTGGCTTTGGGATACCAACTCGCCGAGTTGGTCAAGTGTGGATTCTTGAAAGATTACTTGCTGGAGAAGCAAGCGGGCCAATCAACAGGTTCCCAACCAGCGGGCAATGAAGGACAGCAGCACGAGGTGCCCATTCACGGTGAGATCCACACCATAGCTGGTGGATTCTCAGGTGGAGGGTGTACTGCATCGCAGCGCAAGAAGTACGCCAGGTCGGTGATGTCGGTGGAAGTTTTTGAGGATCACTCACCCGATGTGGACATCACGTTCACCAAAGGAGACCTTAGGGACGTTGTGCCTCATGACAACGACCCTATTGTGATCTCGCTTGTCACGGCGGGAAGGACTATCCACCGTGTGCTGGTCGATCAAAGAAGTTCGGCAGATGTGATGTTTTGGGCGACTTTTGAAAAGTTACAATTATCCCCCGACCAACTGAGGCCGTATGGGGGCTGTTTGTACGGTTTTGCCAGTGATCAATGGGAAGTCAGGGGATATATTGAGTTAAGGACGGCGTTCACAGATGGCTTGGCCTCACGAACAGAAAAGATCAGGTACCTTGTCGTGAACGCTCCGTCGGCATACAACATCATGTTGGGAAGGCCAACACTCAACAGGACAGGAGTTGTGCCTTCAACAAGGCACATGAAGGTCAAACTACCATCAATGGAAGGGATGATCATCACCATCCGGTCTGACCAAAAGGAGGCGAAGAAGTGCTATGAAAATAGCCTAAAGAACAAGAGATCTGTATGCCACGTATCCACAACGCCGCGCCCCTGGAGTGGAACCTGAGCGAGAAAGCCGGCGAGATGTGGATATGGCGTTGGAGGTGGTCATCGAGGACGATGTGCCCGATGTGCCAATGGAGAGTATTGAGGCGAGGTCCGAGGGCGTTACTCGGGCGGAGGAAGAGAGAAGCTACTCCGACACCGCCAGGGAGTCAGGTATCGCGAAGGCGCTGATCTCCAGCAAGAAAGGCCTCAGCCGGTGGAGGAATGGCTTGAGAAGAAAAT
>NC_023752.2:40706660-40735525 GCF_000499845.2 Phaseolus vulgaris
TTGACCGGGACGTCTTCGTGCGTGGACCTCAACCGTCAGCTAAGGACTCCTTCCCACTGATGCCTGAATTCCTGCAAAAAAGAGGACAAAGAGGCGCCCTAGCGGCCGTTTGCACTCCGACGCTCAAGTCAGCCAACAGAAACACCAAAACTGTCCACCCACGTATCTGAGCACCGCGTATGGCACTCTGAAGGTGGTAAAAGAAACTGTGTATATGTGTATGTGTGTTGTCCCCCTCAGGCAAAAATATCCCCAGTCACTTGTACGTAACCTGAAGCACGAGCAAGCAACTAGAGAGTTCTCTGGTAAATTTTGCCGAAAGTTCCAACCCTTTTTCCGACATTCCCAGCGCTATTTAAACTGCCCCCCACATTTAGAGCGCCTTAAAGCGCTTTTAAACTCAAACGTAACGCGCTCATTAAAGCGCTTAATTATGAAACGTAGCGCATTAAGACGTTGAAACGCTTGGGAGCCAAATAGTACCTGAATGCCAAAAAGGGAAACTGTATTGAATATCTTTAATTACCTGGCACCTGACTAGAGGGTGTTTCTATTCCGGCATTGCTGTCATACACGTGGAGGGCCTCACGACGCCTTGACCCCATCTGGGGGCGTTTCCTGCCCATCTGGGGACGTTTCTACGCGTGGGTCCTCCTGCTTGGGAGTGCTACTGCCGCTAGGGGTGGCTTTTTGGGTGCCAACTCATGCCCCCAAGTATCTAGCCACGTACTCTGAGAGCGTATCTGCCTTCCTCTCGGACCCTGCACCCGGTTATCCTGGGCGTGACCTTCCTCTTGGGTCGTATCTGTCCCGAAGGCGTCTCTGGGGCGGCAGGGGTACTTCGCGAGTCAGGCTGCCTTCACTGGTACTATCACTATGGCCTTGAAGCCACCTTTTCCTTCTCTTTATAACTTTCCCGAGATATCGGGACCTGAGGCTTTCCCACGACGTCGTTCCCTCCGTTGTCTTTCCTACCCATGGGTATCGGGGAACCACACCATGATTGCCTCGCTTTTACACTGTTTAACTGGCGACTCCATCACCTGGGCGACGCCTTCACCTGGGCGACGCCTTCACCTGGGCGACGCCTTCACCTAGGTGACGCCTTCACCTAGGCGACGCCTTCACCTAGGCGACGCCTTCGCTTAGGCGGCGCCTTGCCTTAGCGACGTCTTGTCCTGCCTTGGCGACGCTTCCTCTTGGCGTCTCTACATCTGGGCGACGCCTCGAGTTGACTTTGACTTTGACTTAGTCAACGCCCTGATACGGGACGGTACACAAGCCCCCAGTCTTAAGCCGAAGACTTGTCTTCAGCGCAAAGACTAAAGCCTTGCCCCCGCCCCTCAACGTGCTTTCTTGATGACGTGTCATTCTCTGCTGACTCAGCAAAAATTTCGAATTAATGACGCGACATTATCTGAATCACAGGGGTATTCTTAATGGCCGATTGGACATTCCTGCAATGGGGATGATTACACCTTTTGGGCTACCCTTTATCGCGCGCCACGTGGCCATCGCGCGGACCTCCTTTAGAGACCTTCGCGCTTCTCCTTGAGCAATTGATCCTCTGACGCGTGGCACGATCCCCAGGCCCTAGGTTAGCGCCTCTTGAGTTGCGAAATGTAACGTTAAGTTACTCCAAACCCCGCGCTCACCCTACTGTTACATTCATTCACTCTGCAACTCCCGCACTTGTTCATCGCCTTCAAAACTCCTTTCTGCAATCGCGACTTTCTCCTTCCTGCGTTCTCCTACTGCCTCCAAAGGTACGGTTTTTCCTCCTTGATGATTCTCTTTACTGTATGAACTGCCTGGGACTGTCCATACTACCGCATTTCTCTGGATGCTGCTTGTGTGTTTCGTTACTCCTCTTGTTTCCCTTCGTTCTTTTGCGGGTAGGGCGCTCCTAGGGTTCTTCCATTTTCCCCTTTTCTTCTCTCCAAACCCCTTTTCTCTGAACCCTTTCTTTCTCTTTTGATCTTCAGCATTGGTGTTGATGGCAAAACCAAAACCACCGCGCCTCCCCCGCTCCCCAAGTCTCATTATAAGGATGAATATGACTGGGCCCCCGATGAACTTCTGGACGAATGTTCTCTTCTGAACTCCGTTGAGGACGTGGAGGCCCACAGGGGGACCCTGCCCTCTATAATTTCAATGCTTTCCACAAGAGTCATGACTCCCAAGTCCTGGTAAGCCGAGTGCGACCTGGGATACCCGTTTGCGCAGACTCACGGGATACTGGGGATGCGCTTTCTTCTTCCTCTACCAGATGGTGTTGAAAAGGGTGGGCCTGCGTCTGCCCCTAACTCCCTTCGAAAAAGAGCTATTGACAGAGATAAACACTGCTCCCGCCCAGCTCCATCCCAACAGTTGGGCCTTCGTGAGGGGGTTCCAAATTCTCTGCGGCTACCTAGGAGTTCCCTCCTCTGTGGACGTTTTTCTTCACTTCTTCGAGGTAAAGAAACAAGGAAAAAGTCTCTGGATGAGCTTTTCTGGCATCGCCGGGCGCATCATCCTGACGCTCTTCCAGAATTCGTTCAAAGGCTGGAAGGGAAAATTTTTCAAGGTACGCGCGACCAAGCGCGATCCTACTATCCTGGAGGGCTTTCCTTTGTACTGGACAGACAAGCCCATAACTATGAAGCCCTTGGCTCTGGACGAACTCGCCCCGCCTGATCGGGATATATGCAAAGCCTTGGCGGGGCTGGGAATAGTCTTTGATACCGCCAAGCTCATCGCGAACGAATTCAATGCCCATGGGCTTTCTACATACTTCGGTATCTGTTCTTGGCGATTTATGATGCATTAGTTGCTATAGCTAACTGCATCACCGTTTTTTCACTGCACCATGTTACTTGCATTTCGCATCTCTTCCTGTATTGTGAATCCACACAACCGCTCCAGTGCTAACCCTTGTTGTTTGGCCTGTCTTGATGTAGGATCGGTGATGGGTACCTCCAAAAGGATACTGCTGGCGAAAGCACTGAAGGAGGCTCGCGCCGCCAAGGCAGGCGCCTCCTCCAGCCCTGCTGCCAATCTGATTCTCCCGCCGGCTCCGACACCGCCGCCTCCAGTCACTGCTGAAGGTGCTTCTAGCCCCTCTCCGACACCTCCACCTGGCTCTGACGTGCTTCCAACTCCCAACTCTCCTTCGCCTATCGCCGCTGTGCCCCTAGCTGCGGCCTCGTCACCGGCTCCAACCCCCCTTAACAAAGGAAAAAGGGTCTTGGAGATTCTGTCAGATGATGAGGAATCGGGAGGCGTGGCACCCTTCAAGAGGAGAAAATCCGCGCGGGTTCCTCTTTTGGTAGAGACGCCGCCGCAGGGAGGGAACCCCTTTATGGACAACCCTCCAAGCGCAACCTCACTCCCTCCTATGATTCTCCAAGAGGAAAGGGGCGAAGGTGCTGAATCTGCGCCGCCTCTGCCGCCGCCAGAAACCGCTGCTTCCCCGGCTCCCGATGCTGCCGCCCCCGACTTCATTTCCATTCCCCCTCCAATCATGCATCTGATGAGGGGTTTCAGCGGCGGGACTATGCCGGAAGGCACTGACAGGAGGGAAGGTATGCCTTTCTATCTGGGGGCCTTCTTGGCGGTGGCTCTTGAATGGCGCTCCTAGGCCAGAAATGCTGTCTTGCAAACCCAAACCCTCCAGGCCTTGGAAACGAAAGCAACCACCCTGGAGGAGGAGATGAAGGCCCTGGGACGCCAGAACGAGGCTTATTGTTCCTCTCTGAACCAAGCACAAGAGTCCAGGGCAGAAGCTGAGAGGAAATTGGCGGAGGCCTTGGAGCTCCAGGCTGACTTCTACGCCCGTGAAGTTGCTCTCCAAGTACAAGTAGCGGGTCTTCAGGAATTGGTCAAAGCAGACGCGGAAACCCAAAAGGACCTGAAGGACCGCTGCTGTGAACAAACTGCCAAGGTGGAACGGATAGAGGAGGAAATGGCCACGCAGGCCAAAGCCATGGACCTTCTCCGAGTTGACTACGACGAGCTGCGGGTCGAGGTTAGCCGGCTTCGTGTGGAGAAAGAGGCTCTGGAGAAACAGGTGGCCTCCGGAGACGCCGCCATTGAGGAGCTGGAGAAGGAGAAAACGTCCCTTATCCAGGAGATGGCGGGCACCTTCGAAGAGGGGTTCCAAGAAGCCCTGTCCCAGGCGTCCTGCGAGAATCCCGGCGTCAACCTTTCAAACTACGACCCCACACACCACGTAGTCGACGGGAAGGTCGTGCCCATGGATTTGAACGATTGAACTGCTGCCCCTCATCCGCCACCTTCCTCTTCAAGCTTAACTTTTCATTCTTTTACCTTCGCTTTTTAATTTCATCTGCCAAAACTTGTAATTCTTTGAACTATCCACACTCTTGTTATTGATACGGGACACTCGCGTGGTTGTCCTTATTTCTTTTTTTACATGCGACTCCGCCTATGCGATCTCGTTCTCATCTCTTCCCTTCGTACGCTTTACTTATTTTATCTGTATCCCGCCCGTTTCTCACACTTCATTGGGCGGTTTGGTACGATGAAGTAAGGTCGCTCGCCAACCCTTACGCCCGTGGAGAGGCTCACTGAGTGGCGCCGTATCGTCCACGGGACGACTCTGATACCGAAAGGCTCTTTCTTTGATCTTTTAGCACTCGGCGCCCACGCCTAAGGAGAGGCCTGCCAAAGCAGCACCGTATCGTCCCCGGGTGTCTAAAACGCTGAGTGCTGTGGGGCGTTTGTTCCCTCCATGGTCTTTCCTGCCCATAGGTATCGGGGAACACCCCGCCAGTGACTCGCTGGCGCTTGACGGTCTCGTCTCCCTCCACAGTCTTTCCTACCTGTGGGTATCGGGGAGGCGACTCCTGCAACTAATTTGCCTTTCTCTGATTTTTTCTCCCTCCTCAGTCTTTCCTACCTGTGGATATCGGGGAGGTGATGCCAGTCGGTATTTGGGTTGGCGACGCCCGCGACTCCTCGTCTGTCGTCGCCCTTTACGTCTTTCCTGGCAACGCCTCGGGCGTTACCTTTACTTCAACATTGAATTTAATTCTTGCCTTGGTCAACGCCTGATAACAGCGAAGAGCCCAAGGCTTTGCCTGTGCCATCCACGTGGCGCTCCTTGTACAGCTGATGGGACCTTCTGTCATTCGATTTGATCCACGTGGCGCTGCTTACATGGTCGGTGGGGCATCTAGTCATTTCATTTTCTGTCTCCTGCTGCACCCCTGGCTCATTCTCGACGGCGCATCGTACCACTGGACATTCTGTTGACGGGACATTTTCTGCTTCAAAACAGTGGTGCCAGCGTCATCCTTTCATCTTCTGCCACGTGTATCAATCGTGCGGTGCATCCATTCACGTCGTTTGGCGCTCTAACCGCTTTATTTAACTCTTCAAGCTCTGGAACTATCTTCATCGTTTTCTCACTCGTCATAACCTACTCGCGCTCTTTCTTCTTGCACCCTTTCTTCTTGCACCCTTTCTTCTCTGTCGAAGGGCTGTTCTAACCTTCGCTCCCCTCGCTCAACCCTTGCATTTCCAGCCATCTTGATCCTGTTAAAGAATGTCCTCTCACGATGCTTCCTCCAGGGTTCGTCCCAAAGACTTGTACCCTTGGGCCTCGAGCGAACTTCTTGATGAGTGTTCATGCTTGCTTTCCACCAGGGCCGTACGAGAACACAAAGGGGAGTTGTGTTCTTACGACCACCGGGCCTTCGCGAGGAGGCACGATGACGACATCGCTGTGCTCCCATGCACTCTGGGAGAGCCAGTGTGTGGAGACGGACGAGCGAACGACGGGGTCCCTTTCTTTTACTTTTACCAGGTGGTGTTCAAGACCATCGGGGTGCGCTCACCCTTCTCCCGGTTCGAGAAGGAACTGCTGACGGAGATCAACGTGGCTCCAGCCCAGTTATATCCCAACAGCTGGGCCTTTGTCAAAGCCTTCGATATCCTCTTTGGGTTTCTGGGTTGTGCACCCTCGGTTGACCTCTTTCTTCACTTCTTTGAGGTGAAGAGACAGAGACACAACCTCTGGGTAACTCTCAGCAATGTTCCCGGGAGAGTTCTCTTCACACCCTTCCAAAGCTCGTTCACGGGGTGGAAAGGCCGGTTCTTCAAGATCTGCTGTACTGATCTTGTTCCCGACGCCCTCGATGGGTTTCCGCTGCACTGGGTGAGAGAGGAAAAAACCCTCAAAGCCAAACCCCTCAAGAATCTGGCTCCAAGTGATCAAATAGCTTGCCAGATTCTTGCTAAGGCGGGAGGTTTTGACTCCGCTACGGTGATCAGCTTGGAGTTCAACGCTAGGACTCTTGAGAAGTACATAAGTAAGGATCACTGCCTTAAGCAACTTCGACCTTCGTTACTTTCTAACTGTGCCTGTCTTTCTTCATGGTGTCTCTAACACATCTTTTCCCCTTGTGCAGGTTCGAAAATAAGCCAAGAAAAGAGGACACAACTTACTCGAGCGCTGCGGGCTGGGAAAGGGGCTTCGCCTTCCTCCAGTGATGACTCTGATGAGCGCTGAGAAGCGGCCTGTTTGTGTTTTTGCATTTTGTATTGAACATTGCTTGTAACAACAATTTTCCAATATCATAATTCTTTACAACACCACTTTATTTTTCATATGTCTCATATACCGCGCGACTTCCTTTCGTCTCGTTCTGCCAACGATGCATGCTTTTATTTGGGCGACGCCTTCTTTCCGGGCGACGCCAAGACCTAGGTGACGCCTTCTTCCTTGGCGACGCCATGGCCTAGGCGGCGCATCACATTACTTCTAACAAGGGAAAACAATGGCTGAAAACCAAAGCACTTCTTTTTCTCAACTGGTTTTTCCATTTATTAGGGTGACCTCCTTAAAAAACCCCCGAAAGGGAAAAAGAGCGTCCCCTTCAACTAAACTGTTACATGCTGCTTACATAAATCAACTGAAATAAAATTTTAAGTTGGCTGCATTCCAACTGCGCGGAATAGGGCCTCCATCTAAAGTCTCCAGGTTATACGAACCGTTGCCCTTAGCCTCAGTAACTCTGAAGGGCCCGGTCCACTTGGGAGACAGTTTATTCTCCAACTCATAAGGGTGAGCTTTCCTCATCACTAGGTCGCCCACCTGAAACTGTCGTGGCTTTACTTTAGAGCTATATTGCCGCTCCACTCTTCTCTTCATCGCTTCAGCTTTTATTCTAGCTTCTTCCCTGGCCTCTTCTAGCAGATCCAGGTTTACCCGTCTCTCCTCATTAGATTCCTCCACTACAAAGTTTTGGAAACGCGGTGAGCTTTCGTGTATTTCTACTGGAATCATCGCGTCTGACCCGTACACCAAACTGAACGGCGTCTCCATAGTAGAGGATTGGGGCGTGGTGTGGTATGCCCATACGATCCTTGGCACCTCTTCCGCCCACGCCCCTTTGGCCTTTTCCAACCTTCTTTTTAATCCCCTCAGCAGAACTCTGTTTGCTGACTCTACTTGTCCATTGGTTTGGGGGTGTTCGACCGACGCGAACACTTGCTTGATTCCCACTTCAGCGCACAGATTTCTCAACTGCTGACTGGCGAACTGGGTCCCGTTGTCAGATATCAGGCGCCTGGGTACGCCAAAGCGACACACGATGTTTCTCCACACAAAATGTTGTACCTTTTGCGCAGTGATCTGTGCCACGGGTTCTGCCTCTATCCACTTAGTGAAGTATTCGATGGCGACAATCAGATACTTCATCTGCCTGATTGCCAGTGGAAAAGGGCCCAGGATGTCAATACCCCATGTGTGGAAAGGCCACGGGCTGTAAATGGACCGCAACTCTTCAGGCGGCGCCTTGTGCCAGTCGGCATGCTTTTGGCATTGCCTACACCGTTGGGCGTGCCGTGCGCAATCTTCTTTCACTGTTTGCCAGAAAAACCCTGCACGTATTACCTTGGAGGCTAAGGATCTTCCTCCCACATGGCTTCCGCAGATGCCTTCGTGTAGCTCTGCCATTATCCTGGTGCACTCATCGCCACTGACACATGTTAGGATAGGGTGAGTGAAACCGTGCCTGAACAACACCCCATCCACCAAGGTATATCTTACAGCGTTCCTTTTGATTTTCTTACCCTCTTCAGGGTCCACTGGAAGGGCCCCATCCGCCAGGTACCGTTTATAGGGCGTCATCCAGGTGTCTCCCGTGGACAGGGCACAAACCTGCATCTGCTCTTCCTCAGCCACACCCGCGTACGTAATGATGCGGGGCGCCCTCTGCGTATCTTGGGTTAATGAGGAATGACTCCTCGACCTTCCCCTTGATGCATAAATCTGGAGGACATCCGCCCTGTTGTCTTCCACGAATCGACGCGGAGCTTTGAGTGTCTCCTGGATCACCGTCCTCTGTCTACCCCCCTTGCCTGAGCTGGCCAGCTTTGCAAGCAGGTCAGCTCTGGCATTCTGCTCCCTCGGGACGTGTATCATCTCAAGAGCGTCGAACGTCCCTCTCAACAACTGGACGTATTTGAGGTACGCCGCCATCTGTGGGTCCTTCGCCTGGAATCCACCCGACACCTGCCCCGTGACCAACTGGGAGTCGCTCTTCACCAAGAGGTTCTGTGCGCCCATCTCTTTGGCCAATAGCATTCCTGCGATCAAGGCTTCGTATTCTGCTTGGTTGTTACTTGCCTTGAAGGCAAAACGCAAGGCCTGCTCGATTAGTATGCCGTCGGGTCCTTCCAGCACTATTCCCGCACCACTCCCTTGCTGGTTTGAGGAACCGTCGACCGAGAGCAGCCACTGCGAACCCGCTTCCACCTCTGGCTCACCTCCGGGCGAAAGTTCTGCTACAAAATCCGCATACACCTGCCCCTTAATGGATCCTCTAGGCTCGTACTGTATGTCGAATTCCGACAATTCCACAGCCCAGCGTACCATTCTTCCTGCCACATCGGGCTTCTGCAGCACCTTCTGTATGGGGAGGTTGGTCATTACCACCACCGTGAAACTGTGAAAGTAATGACGGAGCCTCCTAGCCGAGAACACTACCGCCAGTGCCGCCTTCTCCAGCGCCTGGTATCTTGTCTCGGCTCCCTGTAAGGCTTTGCTTACAAAGTAGATGGGCTTCTGACCCTGGCTCTGCTCTTGTACCAACACAGAACTGATGGCCCTATCTGTTACAGTAAAATACAAACGGAGGGGCACGCCCGTTACTGGTTTGCAGAGAACCGGAGGCGTCGCCAGGTACTCCTTCAGTTTAACGAAAGCCGCTTCGCATTCCTCAGTCCATGCAAAGCGACTGTTTCTCTTGAGGCACTGGAAGTATGGGTGCCCCTTTTCTCCTCCAGCGGAAACAAACCTCGAGAGCGCCGCCATCCGCCCTGTCAACTGTTGAACCTCCTTTACCGATGTCGGGCTCCGCATGGCAATAATGGCCGCACATTTGTCGGGATTCGCTTCTATACCCCTCTCGGTGAGCAAAAAACCCAAAAATTTACCGGCCTCTACCCCAAAAACACACTTCTCGGGGTTCAACTTGAGGCGGTACTTGGATATCGTGTTGAACAACTCCTCCAAGTCTGCCATGTGCTGTATCCTGTTCTGCGACGCCACCACCATGTCGTCTACATAGGCGTATACATTTCTCCCGAGCATTGGCGCCAAGACCTTATCCATTAACCTCTGGTACGTGGCGCCCGCATTTTTGAGTCCGAAAGGCATTACCTTATAGCAATAACTGCATGTTTCGGTCATGAACGCAGTTTTGCTCTCGTCCCTGGGGTGCATCTTGATTTGGTTGTAGCCTGAGAAGGCGTCCAGGAAGCTTAACACTTTGCTGCCAGACGCGCTGTCCACTAGGGCGTCAATGCTGGGCAGCGGATAGGAATCCTTCGGGCACGCCTTATTCAGGTCCGTGAAGTCAACGCACATTCTCCATTTCCCGTTTGCCTTCTTCACCAGAACGACATTGGCGAGCCACTCAGGGTACTGAATCTCCCTGATGTGGCCAGCACTCAGCAGCTTCTGCGTTTCGTCTTTCACCACCTGTTGCCGCTCCTCATTAAATTTCCTCCTTCTCTGACGCACGGGTCGAACCGCGGCGTCCATGCTGAGGTGGTGGCACAGAAAATCGGGGTCAATGCCCGGCATGTCCGAGGCGGACCACGCGAAGGCATCCATGTGGCGCGAAATCACTTCCGCCACCCCTTCCCGCTCTTCTGGGTTTAGCGAGCTTCCTAACTTGAAAGCTTTGCCGCCAATCTCCCTTTCTAGGATGTTGGTAGCGGGTTGCTCCCTATCATCATCATTGGCGAGCACCGCTTCTTCTACGGGCGCCGCCTCCTCCCCGTGCGCTTCCTCCATTGGCGCATCTGCTTTGGGCGTCGCCCTTTCTGCTATGGCCTCTTCGGGGGTCTGCCTAGCGGGCGTCGCCTCGATCATCATTGCGTCCGTGATCTTCAGGCTGTTTTCGTAGCATTTTCTTGCCTCCTCTTGGTCTGATCTGATGACTATCACCCGGCCACTGAGGGCCGGTAGCTTCATCTTCATGTGCCGGGTGGAGGATATTGCACTCAGACGGTTTAGCGCTGGTCTGCCCAGCAAAATGTTATAGGCAGAATTGGCGTTAACAACGAGGTACCGAATGCTCTCTGTTCGGGAGGCCTCTCCGTCCGTGAACGTAGTCCTCAACTCCAGGTACCCCCGGACCTCTATCTGATTATCTCCGAACCCATACAAGCATCCCGTATAGGGACTCAGTAGATCGGGGGACAGCCGTAACTTATTAAAAGTCGACAGAAACATGACGTCTGCCGAGCTTCCTTGATCAACAAGCACTCGGTGAACCTTTCTCCCAGCCGTGACGACCGAGATGACAACGGGATCGTTGTCATGGGGCACCACATCTCGGAGATCCCGTCTTGTGAACACAATATCTGACTCCCAAGGCTCCCCCGAGAGCCTCTCTTCGATTGAATTTACCCCCCTCGCGTATTTCTTCCGCTGGGAGGCGGTGGGTCCACCGCCGGAAAACCCTCCAGCAATGGTGTGGACCTCGCCAAGCACGGGCATCTCGTGTGCTGGCTCATCCGCCGGCGACGGCAGGGTGGCGGTCGGGGTGGACTCTGCGACATAATCTTTCAAAAACCCAGTCCTCACCAGCTCATCTAGCTGGTAGCCCAACGATAGGCAATTATCAATTTGGTGCCCGAAAGCCTCGTGAAATTCGCACCAAGAGTCTTTACGGGGCCCTAGCACCTTGTCGGTCTTCGCCGGTCGCCTCAGCCTCTCGGCTATGTTGGGCACGGCGATCAAATCCTTCAACGCGACGACGAAGTTGTACCTCGCCGGTCTTGCTCTTTCTCTGGTGGGGCGTTCGCCTCCTGCGGGACCCCGAGGCTGGGGCTTTCTGGCTTCGTAGGGGCGTCTCGCCTCTGGCTTCTTTCTCCCCGTCGTAGTCTCATTGACTCTGACGGGTTGAACTCGCGCCGGTCCCCTTGGGCGTGAGGGCACGGTACTAGTGCGCTTCACGCATACCTCCCCTTCCGAAGCAATATGCTCCACCGCCCTGCGCCGTAACTCTGCGAAAGTCCTAGGGCGATTGCGGATAATAGATTCTCCAAAGGGCCCTGGGCATACGCCTTTCACGAATGCGTACACGATCATAGGCTCCTCGGTCGTACCAACCTTCACGACTTGGGCCCCGAAGCGATTAATATACTCCTTCAGGGTCTCCCCCTGGTACTGCTTCACGTCAAACAGGTCGTAGGAGACCGGCGGCGGGGCCTTGTTGGCCAAATACTGTTCTCTGAATAACCGCGACAACTGGCGGAAAGATGTGATATGGCCCTCGGGAAGGCTGATGAACCAGTCCATAGCCATCCTGGTCAGGGTGCTCATGAAGAGCTTGCACTTGGCGGCGTCAGAGCCGCCTATCAGGACCATCTGCGTGTGGAACGCCGCGAGGTGCGTCTCCGGGTCCTCCATCCCAGTGAAAATTGCCTTGGGTCCCGCGAACGTGTTCGGGATTGCTGCGTCTAGGATCTCCTGCGAGAACGGAGTGGAAAATTCCCTCGGTGGGGAGTGGTTCTCCATCTCATCGTGCCCAGGCCGCCTCCTATCGTTTCTCAGGCCCTGGCGCAACTCCTCATTTACTCGGTGGAGCTCTTCGTTGCGTTCATGCGAGGCGTCAAGATCTGCCTGCATGCGCTCCTGCTCCATCTTCGAATCCGCCATGTCCTGCTGCAACCCCCTCATTATTTCCAGGACCTGCTGCATGGATAGGTCTGTGGGGGCTGCGCGCGCTGATCTTCGTCTGGTGGGGGCCATTGTACTCCAACCTCCTTCGGCACTACCGTACCCTGGTAGCTTTTCACGAACTTGTGTGATGGGACTGATGTTTTATATCGGCCCCACGGTGGGCGCCAAATGTTCCGTCCGGTTGACCGGGACGTCTTCGTGCGTGGCCTCAATCGTCAGCTAAGGACTCCTTCCCACTAAATGCCTGCAAATTTCCTGCAAAAAAGAGGACAAAGAGGCGCCCTAGCGGCCGTTTGCACTCCGACGCTCAAGTCAGCCAACAAGAAACACCAAAACTGTCCACCCACGTATCTAAGCACCGCGTATGGCACTCTGAAGGTGGTAAAAGAAACTGTGTATATGTGTATGTGTGTTGTCCCCCTCAGGCAAAAATATTCCCCAGTCACTTGTACGTAACCTTGAAGCACGAGCAAGCAACTAGAGAGTTCTCTGGTAAATTTGCCGAAAGTTCCAACCCTTTTTCCGACATTCCCAGCGCTATTTAAACTGCCCCCAACATTTAAAGCGCCTTAAAGCGCTTTTAAACTCAAACGTAACGCGCTCATTAAAGCGCTTAATTATGAAACGTAGCGCATTTAAGACGTTGAAACGCTTGGGAGCCAAAATAGTACCTGAATGCCAAAAAAGGGAAACTGTATTGAATATCTTTAATTACCTGGCACCTGACTAGAGGGTGTTTCTATTCCGGCATTGCTGTCATACACGTGGAGGGCCTCACGACGCCTTGACCCCATCTGGGGGCGTTTCTGCCCATCTGGGGACGTTTCTACGCGTGGGTCCTCCTGCTTGGGAGTGCTACTGCGCTAGGGGTGGCTTTTTGGGTGCCAACTCATGCCCCCAAGTATCTAGCCACGTACTCTGAGAGCGTATCTGCCTTCCTCTCGGACCCTGCACCCGGTTATCCTGGGCGTGACCTTCCTCTTGGGTCGTATCTGTCCCGAAGGCGTCTCTGGGGCGGCAGGGGTACTTCGCGAGTCAGGCTGCCCTTCACTGGTACTATCACTATGGCCTTGAAGCCACCTTTTCCTTCTCTTTATAACTTTCCCGAGATATCGGGACCTGAGGCTTTCCCACGACGTCGTTCCCTCCGTGGTCTTTCCTACCCATGGGTATCGGGGAACCACACCATGATTGCCTCGCTTTTACACTGTTTAACCTGGCGACTCCATCACCTGGGCGACGCCTTCACCTGGGCGACGCCTTCACCTAGGTGACGCCTTCACCTAGGCGACGCCTTCACCTAGGCGACGCCTTCGCTTAGGCGGCGCCTTGCCTTAGCGACGTCTTGTCCTGCCTTGGCGACGCTTCCTCTTGGCGTCTCTACATCTGGGCGACGCCTCGAGTTGACTTTGACTTTGACTTAGTCAACGCCCTGATACGGGACAGTACAATATCCATTTAAAATGGATTGGATTTAAAATCCAAAAATATTGGATTTAAGATAAATCCATTTAAATGGATTAAAACTAATATGGATTTAGATCATTATGGATTGGATTTTGTAATTTGGATTTTTTACCCACCCTTAGTGGCAACTATGCAAGGTGAGTTTGAAATGTCTATGATGGGGGAGCTTTCTTTCTTTCTTGGATTGTAGGTCAAGCAAACAAAGGATGGAATCTTTCTATGCCAATCATAATATTGCAAAGAAATTCTCAAGAAATTTGAAATGGAAAGTTGCAAGGAAGCAAGCACACCCATGCCTTCGAGTTGTTATATGGATGCAGATGCTGCTGGAAAAGGGGTAGATCAAACAAAATACAGAGGTTTAATTGGTTCCTTACTCTATCACACAACAAGTAGACCGAATATCTGCAGATGGAACAACAAAGGTCAACCATGTGGAAACCTTGAGGATCAGCTCGGTAAAAAGTAGGGGACACCGGTCATTGACGCAGGAGACGTTGAAGGTGCCAAAGATAAGCGTTTATGGCTTGTCGGGAGAAAAATCGTTTCAGGTCTTACAACTCGTCGTGGTAGAGACCTGAATGATGCCATACCAACGTTACTTCAGTGATGGTATGCTCCCGGTAGAGCCCACAGAGGCGAGGGTGATCAAGAGGAATGCAGGAAGGTATACCCTGGTGGATGGAAAGTTGTTCTGACATGGCTACACACATCCTATCCTCACCTATGTAAGTGGGGATCAGTGTACCCGTGTCATGGCAGAGCTCCATGAAGGCATTTGTGGGAGTCATGTCGGGGGCCGAGCTCTCTCTTTAAATGTCGTTCGAGATGGGTACTACTAGCCGACCATGAGGAAGGACTACATGAGGTATGTTCAGCGGTGCGAGCAATGTCA
The DNA here is from genome assembly GCF_000499845.2 of Phaseolus vulgaris. NCBI lineage: Eukaryota > Viridiplantae > Streptophyta > Magnoliopsida > Fabales > Fabaceae > Phaseolus > Phaseolus vulgaris. The sequence goes on from NC_023752.2 coordinate 40,721,228, forward strand.
GAAGCACGCTCATTTGCATCATGCACCCCTAGAGGAGTTACGATGGATACATAGCCCCTGGGCCTTCCATACTTGGGGAATAGACATCTTAGGTTTGTTTCCACTTGCAATCCACCAAATGAAGTATCTTGTGGTGGCCATTGAGTACTTCACCAAGTGGATAGAAGCCGAACCAGTTGTGCAGATAACCGCCCATAGGGTTCAACACTTTGTATGAAGGAACATTTTTTGTCGTTTTGGCACTTGGTGTCTAACAACGGCACCCAGTTCGCAAGTCAGCAGTTGTGCAAACTTTGCAGAAAACTCGAAATCAAGCAGGTGTTCGCCTCGGTAAAGCATCCTCAGAAGAACGGTCAGGTCGAGTCCGCCAACAGGGTCTTGCTTAGAGGTTTGAAGAGGAGGTTGGAGAAGGCTAAGGGAAACTAGGCAGAAGAGGTGCCTCGAATTTTGTGGGCTTACCACACCACGCCTCAATCCACCACTAAGGAAACCTTCAGTTTGGTGTATGGATCAGACGCCATGATCCCTGTAGAGATTTAGGAGAGCTCGCCACAATTGTAGAACTTCATGGTAGAAGAATCTAATGAAGGAAGGAAGGTAAATCTAGACCTACTCGACGAGGTGCGAGAGCAAGCACGCATCAAAGTTGAAGCTTTGAAGAGGAGGGTGGAGCAGAATCAAAGGTCCAAGTTGAGAACTTGCCAATTCCAAATCGCCGACTTGGTAATGCGAAAGGCTCACCCTTACCAATTAGAAAATAAGTTGTCTCCCAAATGCACTGGCCCATTCCGCGTGGTATAGGTGCTCATAAATGGAGCCTACAGACTCGAGACTCTAGAGGGTAGAGCAATACCCCAAACTTGGAATGGGGCTAACCTCAAGTTTTATTTCAGTTGATATGTTTGTCAAATCTTTTATGAATGATCCGGTCGGTCATCGGTAGTCGATGACGTCAGCAGCAGATAACCACGTGGACCACTCGCAGGGTGACACGTGGATCAGGTGGCAGAGAAATCAGGGAGGAGATCACCCAGTACGGTGATCGGTGGTCAGTAACCGAGTGGCCACCGACAGATCAGTTCCAAGATAAACACCCGGGGGGAGAACGCGAGAAGCAAAAGAGCACCGATCAGTCGTCGGGTGCACGGTCATCGGGGTTTCGTGTTACACGCAGTTAAACTGGGACTGAGAGTCCCAGCGAGAGCGTTACGCATGGACTTCGCATGATCATATCTCAGAGAAAGAGGAGCTGCTCGCCGGAAGAATCGTGCACGAGAGTGGCCTGAGGGAGTTAGTAAACCAGTCAGTGATTGGTGACTCTCTTAACCCATTACGTGCATGGCATCGTGAAGGGGAAATCGTGTATGCAGAGAGCAATGCTTGGTGAGTGTGCCTAGTCCAGCCACACCTGGCGTTCTCCTGGGAGTGTGCGATTCACCCAGATGGAAGAAACGCGCTAAGTTACTCCGCAAGGGAATAACTTAGGCGCACAAAGAGATGCGCTAGAGCCCTTCAGGTAATGGCACGTGTACGGTTAGATGTGAGTTGCATGCCTCCACGTGTCACCATCTGAGAGGGGCGCGACCAAGATAAAGGTGCACTCCGCGTCGTGAAAGACAGACACAGAAAACACAGACACCCACGTTTTACTCAGTGTGGTACGTTTTCGCACAATAGCGTAGCAGAATTCTGACACACGCAGAGAATAGCATAACAGAATTCTGTTAGGCACAGACACAGAGAGAGAATCAGAAAGAGATGGAGTGAGATTATTTTTTTTTTGTTGGTGGTTCTGTGACCTAACTTGAGCGTCGGAGTGCAAACGACTGCTAGAGGCGCCGTCTGTGTGTTTTGCAGGTTGCGTTTGAAGTTCCCGGAGAAGGTTCTAAGAGCATTCTTGCAGATAGCACAGTTGCATAGGCGGGGTAAGGAAGCGACAAAGCAATTCCTCCACGCTTGAGTTGGCGACAGGATCAATGAACAATTCAAATAATTAAGGGGACACTCTTTTTCCCTTATGAGGGTTTTTTAATGAGGTCGCCCAATGAAAATTGTTCTCGAAAGGTGATTTGTCAAGGATCTTTGTTAACACACAATAAGACGACTTGACTGGTGAATTATCCGAGTATGCGCCACGTGTGTGTGATTGATTTTTTAAGATGAGTCGACCTATTCCCCTCGTAAGATTCCAGGCCTAGGTGACTCAACACTCATACAATCAAGATGGGAAACCTTTTCTCAGTAAGATTCTGAGCCCAGGTACCCTGAATTGACTTAAGATTATCTGCCCGAGGGAAAGCAAGCCAACCTACTTCGGGGTTGAAGAGTAGACTTGGCATGAAAGCCAATACCCAAGTCAGATACTACAACCAAAATCGTTAAAAGAGTAGATAAGGCATGTGAGACGACACGCCAGTCAGATACTCTAAGTTGAAGAAGGTATGAAAGAAATTGTACCCTCGGGAAGATTCCAAGTCTAGGTGTTCTAAACTTCATGGTGATTCAGATGGGACGACTTTTGCTCAATAAGGTTCTGAGCTCAACTACCTAGAAGGATAATTAGCCATAACTAAGATTATTTGGCTTAAATCGAGAGGTCGAACTGTTTCGGTAAGACTCCCAGTTCAGGCGCCTTGAGCATGTGCAACGAGGTGGGACGACCTTGTGTCAGTTAGATTCTAAGTCTAGGTGTCCTAAAGCTTTGATTGTTGTAACTAAGATCGTTAGCCTTAAGACGGGGAAGATGACCTGACTTGGTAAGACTCTGAGTTCAGACACCCTAAGTATCCACCATGAGGTAGTACACTCTCTTCTCAGTAAGATTTTGAATCCAAAGATATTTAGGTACGATCCATTATAACCTAGAAGGCGTGGTTAAAGATAAGTAAGGCGACCTCGCTCGATTATAATACTTGAATAGGTGCTATGAGAAAATTGTGTATCCACCTCGGCGTTGGTAAAACTACCCGAGCAAGACGCTCTATAGGAAGAGCTGAGGTAAACCCTATAGGGTAAAATACACCACGAGGGTGTCGAGAGTAGACTTGGTGGTGTAAGCCAACACCCAAGTCAGATACTCAAGTCACCCCAACGCCAAGGAAGGATGTGTGCAGAAAGCAGATAACCCTTCCAAGCATACAAGTTTTGCACGACAAGATCGAAAAACCTAGTCCTCGCTCGATTGGCTAGCCAACACTCAAGCAAGTAGGACGTTCTTTGTGGCTAAGGAGGTATGGGTCACCCATATGTTAGCTTTACCAGAGCATTATGATTTCTTATACTTTTTTGGTGCATTATGTTGTTAAGATAGTTATTTATAGTACCGCCGGACGACAAGGCTATGCTAGTCAATTCTTACCAAGGCAGACATTATACTAGTCCAGGCATGCTGAAACTAAAGAAGTTAAATAAATAAGTTAATGTACACAAAATGTGAGAAAGTTTGCAACTGTTCAAAGGGTTACAAAAGGTAGTTGATTACAAAAGGATGTTACTCATCCACAAGTCACCCATCTACCACCGTCTTACCCAAACCAAGTTGAGAGAAGTCCATCTCAGGGCAAATTCCTAAGGCTTGAGCAACGACGTCTTCAAAGCCCACCATGAATGAGTTAGCAGCATCGTCGGTAAGGGCCTCCCTCTCTTGCACCAGCTCCTCACCCTTCTGGATAAGCTCTTCGTCCTTCTTGACAAACTCTCCCTTTAGTCTCTCCACCTCAGCTTGGAGCTCCGTGTTCTTGTTCGATAATTATAGGGCTTCCTTGGACTTTTTATCCAGGAGAGCATTAGCTTCTTATCTCGATCGATGTAGCTCTTCGTGAAGCTTGGCTATTTTCTGCTCGAGGCCACCAACCCGCTACGAGAGCTCGCCGACCTTGAGGGACTTCTCTTTGGCTGATCCTTTCCATCCCCTTAGTTTGGAAATGGCTAGGCAGTTTGCAGCCAAGGCCTAACCCAATTGCCTCACAGCCTGCTCCACCAACTGGTCCTCCTCCAGGCTCTCTAGCTTTTCCTTGGCCTTGGTGGACAGTAGGGTATTCTCGAGGAAGGAAGGGGCATCCAAGTTAGGATCCCACAGTCCTCCCTCTAGAGCGCTTGTACCCTCGTCTTTCTACACCACTATCATATCGCGAGAAGTTGGTGGGCTCGGCGGAGGAGCTAGCGATGAAGATGCACGTCCATCTGAGACAGAATGCTCAAAGGGCTCGGTGGTGGCCTTTCGTCTCCTTTGGAAGACCGACCCAGAGTAGGTCTCCTCGTCGTCAGTAGGAGCAGGGATGGCCTCAACAATGACTTTTAGCTTCAGGTCTTCTGCAGGGCGAGCTTGGGCAGCTTCCTTCATCTTCTTGGCTCTAGTTGCCAAGTCTTTCTTGTTGAGCTTACCCAACATGTTGTCTGCAAGAGAAACCGGGTAGATCAGCAAGCAAATACATAAATTAACATCGGTAAGAGTAAGAAAATGAAAGATACCAATGTAAGCTTTTAGTCCCACAGGGGAGAACTCTTTGCTTATGAGGGTGGCTGTATCAAAAACCACCTTCAAACTGGAGAAGAAGAGGCACAGTTCCTGGTCTCGCTGTGGCATGTCCTCCAGGCACCGAGCACCTTGGAAGTTTGGTTTCTGGGTCCAGTACAAAGGGAACCCATCTAGAAACCCTTGTAAGATTGCTGGAAGAGCGATAACAATACTCTCTCAGCCACCCCTTTGAAAGAGACCCACAATTGGCGGCCCAAGCATTTGGCCTAAAAGAAATACAAAATAACCTTTACATACCACAGATGGTCGAAATGTGTGCAAAGAATGGAGAAACCCCGAACAAATGCCCAACTATTTGGATGTAGCTGGGTTGAGGCGACGTTAATTTCGGTAAGAAGCTCTTTTTCGAAGTTGTACAAGGGTAAACGGAGGATAAATTTTTTAAGGACAGTGGTGTAGAAATAACAAAAAGGACCATTAGGGTTCGAAGACTCATCGCAACAAATTGGTTCGTCCTCTCTACATGGCCCTAACTTAATACTCCTATCGTTCTCCCTACCAAGAGTACACTTTTTAGAACGTTCGTTTTTCATGTAAAGCATTGTCTGCTTAGAGGAGGTGTATATAGATGTTTCCTCTAAGAGGTTTTAAGGAGCCCAGGGGTACATGTTTCGGTAATCTATCACAACAGAGTATCTAAAACAAGAAAAACAAACAAGCCAAATACAAACACATTCAGGCAATGAAAGCAGCGTGCATTTTGGATTCAAGAAAAATGATGAAGTTAAACAAAGATAACTATCAGAATCGAATGAGTACAGAACAGGTAATATGATCATAATGAAAGCATCAAATGATGTCAGTACATAGTCACAAGTTGGAGGAGGTACCTTGATTCAAAGAGCGAATCGAGGCGAGGAAGTTTCCCAGGTTGAGGAAGGAGACGCAGAAAGTTTGAGGCGCGAAAGCTTTGTGAAGGAGAAATCGAATGGTGAGAAATGCTGAGGATTTTCGAACGTTAAGTAAAACGATAGTGAGAAGGGCAAGCGACAGTGTCCTCTCATAGCTTCATGCGTCGCGCCACTACCCACAAGAAACGTAAGCTATTAAGGGCGAGCAAGTAGCCTCTTCGCTGAAGCAAGCTCAGCTCGAGCCTAGGGGGCTTGTGTATTGGACAAGAGCGCGCTCGGTGGTCAGACCTCAGCACTTTCCATAGGCAGGTCAGCTCGGCTCTTGGGCCAAGTTGGTGGCCCATGAGATTAGGCCTCAGATGTATGTATTAGTTCCTTTTTCGTATAACCCTTTGTGCATAAGGCTTAGGCGGCTAGTGAGGGGTAGTTTTGGACCTTGGGGTGTGCTTAGTGCGCAAGGGGTCTAACTTAACTAAACGTTTCCTTTTATTTAAACCTAAGCCCATGCGTGCTGGGGCACGTAAAGGTTAGGTTGCATGTATTCAAAAGATAGCGTAGCACCATGCTGAGGGTGGCTGTAAGAACGTTAAAAAAGAAAAGAAGAATAAAGCTGCAGAGAAGCCGCCCCCCACGTGTTTTATTTTTTCTTTCTTATCTCTCTCTCTCTCAATATTCTCTTCTCTCCCTCTCTCCTAATTTTCTCTCCCAATCTTCATCTATTTTAGAATCTGATCGGACCACGTTGTAGCTGGCAAGTTAAGGAACATTTCTACCCGATCAGATTTTCAAATAGAATAAGTTCATTTTTGCTCTAAAGTTCCTTTGTTCTCTATTTTTCCTTAGGATTTAGTCATCAATCTTGGTGGGGTCAGTTGAGAAGTTTAATCCTCTCAACTTATTCTACTATATACTGAATTTTTGTTCTATTTGGATAACTTGCATTAGGCCCATAAATCTTGAAGCTTATCCAGACTGTGGGGAATAAAATTTTAAAAGTTTCTTTGAAAGGAAGCAATTGAGGTAAGGGAAGCTAAATTTAATTTTTAATAGCACCCTAAGATAGAAGATTTCAATGCGGAAGGGACGTGGTCCCAATATTCAATTTTTCTTGCAGGGATGTTGTGTGTTTATATATTGGGTTGTTTGTTTATATATTATTTAAATTTGTAAAAATATTATATTTTGATGGTTTAATATTTAAGTGTTGTTTTTTTATGTTAATTACGCTTTTGAATATTGTGGATCACTTTTTGAATGATATTGTATGACGGAATGGTATGGAATTGAATTCATACATTTGGGATAATGTATGGACTGATGTTTGTTGTGTATTAAGTATTGATGCCTCTGTGGTAACAGAGATCTTCGAGATTCACTGATGATCTAAGTCACATAGACTAAGATATCAGGTAGTGAGAAGCTGATGGGGGAGTTCATGCACACCGTGACATATGAGATGCACGACTTGGGTTGTATTGAACTTACCCTAATCCTTTCTATTGGATTCGCTGGTAATCTTTGGATCAGGTGTTAGTCTCTGGTAGGACTTACTTAATACGGGTCTTCCGGAAGACGTTGTTTGTTGAATATTCTGGGTGTGTAGATCCATGTGAGATCTATGTGATTGTTTTATTGTTGAGATTTGAAGAAAATTGAATAATTTGAGAAATTGATCATGCAATTTGGTTTTCTCTTTGGATTTAAGTGTGTATATTATAAAATTCTATTTTCACTAGCTTACCCTTGCTTTTCTTGCTGTGTTTGAACTGCGATGACTGTACTATGTACACGAGCAGAAGACCATACAGGTGCAGGAGAGCCTTAGAGGTTTCAGAGTTTTATTTTGAGTTATGGATATGTAAATATTTGTATTTATATAAATCCTAATCATGTATTACGAATGTTTTTGAAAAACTCCAAGTTTGTATAGACACTAGTAGAACTTTTATTGTAATAGTTATATGTAAATTATGGGGTGTTACATTTAATGGTATCAGAGCGGTTCATCCTTAGGATAACCTGAGGGTAGTGGGTTTATTCTGTTTCTCCTGCGTGTAGATTTTTGTTTACGTCTAGCCTCAAGGCTTAGTTAAAAGTTTCTAATAAGATGTTTGACAAAGTTGTTTTTCTTGAAATCTTGTTTGTGTTCGAGTCAAATTAATTGTTATGAATAAAGATGAAAGTATTAAGAATGAAAAGAATATTGATAGAGTGGTGAGGGTGCACACTCATGACTAGATCAAGATTATTTTCTATCTTAATTCTAAGTAGCTAGAGTACATTTTAGAGATAAGTTTTGATTTTTTTTTACTTGTTTCGTGTGATTATTTCTTTGAAGTTAATTTGTCTTAAAGATGTAGTTGGAAATTTTTAGTAATTTCGAACCCAATTATTTATGTGCTTAGTAGATGGCACGTAGACCACCTACTCCACCTCCACCAGTAGAAATGCCCAACTTAGCTCGGGCAATAGAGATGATGGCAACAACCTTGCAACAACAGAGTTGATGAGAATCAAATAAAGGAGGCTTTTATTAATGGAGGAAAAGGACATCCACCCTCACATTTGAAGTTCTTCCTTCTAGTCTTCTCAAAATTAAAAGAAGACATAAAATAAAGATGAGGCCCAAGCCCAAAGCCCAAGCCCAAGCCCAAGAAGGCCAAAGCCCAAAGAGCCCAAGTCCATCCCATGAGGGGCAAGGCCAAGCTTTGAAATACTCTTGTATAGTTTTAGGAGGTGTGGTTATTAAATAAAGGTGTGTGAAAATGTAAAATAAAGTCACATTGTCCATGTGACTTAGGAGAGTGGTGTAGGTGTAGTTTTTGGGAGGTGTCATAGTAGAAAAAGGTCACACCTCCCATGTGACTTGTTTTTGGTGGGAATTTCAAATGAGTTTATTTGAAATTTCCCACTTATTTTTCAGCACCTTAGGCTATAAATAGAGGTGCTTCCTTTGTAAAATTGAGATTTGAATTTTATCTAAAGAAACTATACTCAAAATTGGAGTGAGCATTTGGAGAGCTTTGAGCTTCTTCTCTAGTCTTATCTTGAAGGACCATGGTTTCCTCAAGTGGCGGCTTCCACACTCATCTAGGAGCATCCATACTTCTAGTGGCGTGATCATCCAACCTATCTTCCATCTTCATGAGCATTCTCTTCTCCTTCCTTTCTTCTTCTTCAATTGTTCATGTTACCTTGTGTTTTTGAGTTGTCTAGCTTTCGGTTTTTTCTATTTTCAGCACCTATATTCTGTTTTGTTTTTAAATTCTGTTCGGTTCTTTTGTTTAGTAGCTTAATTCTGTTCGGTTGATCTAGTTTCTATTTCTTTGTTGATTCAATTTGACAATATTTGGTTCATCCAAATGAGTTTGGGATTTGGTACTTGTTATTGGTGAGTTCTTGATCTTAGAACCATGATCCAACTTCTAAGAAAGTGCCTCTACATTTTCCAGCTCAAGGTGATTCCTCAAAGTGTCAAGAATCTTGTTCTATGTGGCTATTGGAATCACATCATGTGGTATCATGAGTCTTAGGTTCTTCTTGTTTAATTGTTGAGTTGTGTGCACTTTATTTCAAGAGCTCTTTTAATTTCTTGCAATTTAAGTTTCTGTTTTAGAATTTTAATTGAGTTTTCTTGCTGTTTTTCTTTTGCTCCAAGTGTTTGAGGAAAGGTTTATGGCACTCATAATTCTTATGAGTATGGTTGCTCTTTTGGAATGGCATTATCCTTCCTAGAGTTTACCTTAAGCTTCCTTTCATTTGATACAATTTGTGTTGTGTCTTTTAATTTTTGAATCATGTCAAGTTGTGTCTTAGTCATGTTATTCCATATATGTCATTACTTCTAGTAGTACTTTTATTGTTTTGATTGTTTCTTGCTTTGGTGTCATATAATTTTCTGAATTGATGTTGATCCTTTGTGCATTTTCTTTTTAGAATTGAGTTCATACTTGTATTCTAGACCTATACAAGTTCCACTACATCATTTTCTATTATGTCTTTGCTAGTTCATCATCCTGTTTTTTATTCCTATTAGGATTTCTCTGTTTCTTAAAAAAGTGCTTACTGTTTTTCCTTATTGCAACTGATTTACGTACTGTAAAATTCTGAAATTCTGGATTTGAGATATTCAAAGTGTTAGAAAAGAATAGAAAAAAGAATCATTCAAAAATATGAAGTACACAAAAAATGATAAATAAAATAAAAAAAGTGTACATTTCTGCCGAAAAAAATACGGTAATCTGGCAGCGATTTTGAAAAATTTATTTCTCTCAATTGGCTTACTGTTTTTAATTGATTCCAGTGCCATTTTTGAGTTAACATCTTGAAGTTTCTGTGGTATAAATTTCATAATCCAGTTCGCTCTACAACGTTCCAGTTAAATCAGTGAATATCAAACACAGTTTGCATTAAAAAAAAAATTCCAGTAGCTAAATTTTTTTGTTTTCTTCATCTACTCTAGTGCTTTTCCTTAGGTATTCTTTTGTGTGCCTACTTTTCTCATTGAGTTCTTTATTTTCTTGATTGTCTTTCATTCTTACTCTTTGAGTTTGTCTTACATATAGTATTCCTTTTGCAATTACCTTTTCCTTGCTTATACCTTTTCTTGTTTGTCTTTATTGTTTCTTTGGTTTTGTGGTGGTTTGCTCTTAAGATTGGTGTGCTTGCTTTGACATATTTCATTTGAGGATTCCAAGGCCTCAAGATCAGATTGGAGCAAGAACATTATTTCTTTGAGAGTGATATCTTTTTCAGCCTTAGTTCACTTCGGCAGTTTCATTACAGCTCACTGTTTTTGCTAATTTTTAACTTGTTTGCTGTTTTTGTGTGTTTGCTGTTTTTTATTTGCAAAATGGCTGGCTATTCAAGTGGTGCATCTTACAAACAGCATTCTCCTTCCAAAGCTTCAGTCCTTGGTGAAGAAGAACATAGAAGAAGGAGGCATCACCATCATTCTCATGAAGAGAGCTATAATCGTGACCAAAGATATCACCAAGTGTTCAACATTGCTTGTAAAAAAGTCCCTAGTTTTAATGGTGATAGTGATCCTAATGTGTATTTAGAATGGGAGACTAAGGTTGACCATTATTTTCATGTGTATAAGGTCCAAGATGACCAAAAACTTAGATTAGTTTCTTTATCCTTTTTGGGCTATGCCAAAGAATGGTGGCATAAAATTGTAATGGACATTATATATCGCAAGAAACCTCCCGTGGTTTCTTGGAATGCTTTGAAAGAGTGTATGCGCGCGAGGTTTGTTCCTCCTTCTAGGAAGGAACACTTGTTGAAGTTCCAAAGGCTTCCTCAAGGACATAGGATGGTAGATGAATACTTTAAAGATTTTGAAACAACTTTGACTAAAATGAATATGCATGCTAATGAAGAGTCAAAGATTAAATGGTTTGTACGTGGTTTGAAAAGAGATATTAGAGATTTTGTAGAATTAAAAGAATATTCTTCTTTAAAGAGCGTGTTTCGCAAAGCCATCAAGGTAGAATCATATCTTTTGAACAAAACTTTCAAAAATACTCATGATGATGATTTCTACAACTCTTCTAGGAAGGATGCAAACAAAATTTCTCCTTCCAATTTTTCCAAACAAACCATGTTTCCAAACAAAGTTTCTACTACAAATCTTTCTACTCCTAAGTCACCTACCAAAACTTCAAATATCAAATGTTTTAAATGTTTAGGTTTTGGGCACATAGCTCTTCATTGTCCACAAAAGCAAATCTTAAAGATCAACAAGGTAAAACAAGACCTAACTCACCCACCTACCACAAGTAAACAAGAAAAAGACAAAGAAGGCCAAGTTGACATGGGTCTTATCCTTTCACCTCCAAGGTGTTTTCCTTCCTTATCTTTTTCATTACCCAAGGTTCCTATTTCACCACCATCTTGGTTAAAAAATGTTAGGGATGATTTGTTCATACCTCCTAATGGTTGTCACCATTTAAGATGTCTTTTTCCAAAACATCACATCATTCCCAAACAAATTTTTCCAACTTGGTCGATTTATAGAACCTCCTTTTTTGAAATCCCATTATTTACAAATGCTAAGTCATGTTTACATTTTTCTTCCACTTTTAATTGTAAAACTAAACTGACTTTGTTATATGCAGGGATTCAGAATTCGTGGACGAATTCTCTCCAACTCGAGGAGTATGATGAGAATCAAATAAAGGAGGCTTTTATTAATGGAGGAAAAGGACATCCACCCTCACATTTGAAGTTCTTCCTTCTAGTCTTCTCAAAATTAAAAGAAGACATAAAATAAAGATGAGGCCCAAGCCCAAAGCCCAAGCCCAAGCCCAAGAAGGCCAAAGCCCAAAGAGCCCAAGTCCATCCCATGAGGGGCAAGGCCAAGCTTTGAAATACTCTTGTATAGTTTTAGGAGGTGTGGTTATTAAATAAAGGTGTGTGAAAATGTAAAATAAAGTCACATTGTCCATGTGACTTAGGAGAGTGGTGTAGGTGTAGTTTTTGGGAGGTGTCATAGTAGAAAAAGGTCACACCTCCCATGTGACTTGTTTTTGGTGGGAATTTCAAATGAGTTTATTTGAAATTTCCCACTTATTTTTCAGCACCTTAGGCTATAAATAGAGGTGCTTCCTTTGTAAAATTGAGATTTGAATTTTATCTAAAGAAACTATACTCAAAATTGGAGTGAGCATTTGGAGAGCTTTGAGCTTCTTCTCTAGTCTTATCTTGAAGGACCATGGTTTCCTCAAGTGGCGGCTTCCACACTCATCTAGGAGCATCCATACTTCTAGTGGCGTGATCATCCAACCTATCTTCCATCTTCATGAGCATTCTCTTCTCCTTCCTTTCTTCTTCTTCAATTGTTCATGTTACCTTGTGTTTTTGAGTTGTCTAGCTTTCGGTTTTTTCTATTTTCAGCACCTATATTCTGTTTTGTTTTTAAATTCTGTTCGGTTCTTTTGTTTAGTAGCTTAATTCTGTTCGGTTGATCTAGTTTCTATTTCTTTGTTGATTCAATTTGACAATATTTGGTTCATCCAAATGAGTTTGGGATTTGGTACTTGTTATTGGTGAGTTCTTGATCTTAGAACCATGATCCAACTTCTAAGAAAGTGCCTCTACATTTTCCAGCTCAAGGTGATTCCTCAAAGTGTCAAGAATCTTGTTCTATGTGGCTATTGGAATCACATCATGTGGTATCATGAGTCTTAGGTTCTTCTTGTTTAATTGTTGAGTTGTGTGCACTTTATTTCAAGAGCTCTTTTAATTTCTTGCAATTTAAGTTTCTGTTTTAGAATTTTAATTGAGTTTTCTTGCTGTTTTTCTTTTGCTCCAAGTGTTTGAGGAAAGGTTTATGGCACTCATAATTCTTATGAGTATGGTTGCTCTTTTGGAATGGCATTATCCTTCCTAGAGTTTACCTTAAGCTTCCTTTCATTTGATACAATTTGTGTTGTGTCTTTTAATTTTTGAATCATGTCAAGTTGTGTCTTAGTCATGTTATTCCATATATGTCATTACTTCTAGTAGTACTTTTATTGTTTTGATTGTTTCTTGCTTTGGTGTCATATAATTTTCTGAATTGATGTTGATCCTTTGTGCATTTTCTTTTTAGAATTGAGTTCATACTTGTATTCTAGACCTATACAAGTTCCACTACATCATTTTCTATTATGTCTTTGCTAGTTCATCATCCTGTTTTTTATTCCTATTAGGATTTCTCTGTTTCTTAAAAAAGTGCTTACTGTTTTTCCTTATTGCAACTGATTTACGTACTGTAAAATTCTGAAATTCTGGATTTGAGATATTCAAAGTGTTAGAAAAGAATAGAAAAAAGAATCATTCAAAAATATGAAGTACACAAAAAATGATAAATAAAATAAAAAAAGTGTACATTTCTGCCGAAAAAAATACGGTAATCTGGCAGCGATTTTGAAAAATTTATTTCTCTCAATTGGCTTACTGTTTTTAATTGATTCCAGTGCCATTTTTGAGTTAACATCTTGAAGTTTCTGTGGTATAAATTTCATAATCCAGTTCGCTCTACAACGTTCCAGTTAAATCAGTGAATATCAAACACAGTTTGCATTAAAAAAAAAATTCCAGTAGCTAAATTTTTTTGTTTTCTTCATCTACTCTAGTGCTTTTCCTTAGGTATTCTTTTGTGTGCCTACTTTTCTCATTGAGTTCTTTATTTTCTTGATTGTCTTTCATTCTTACTCTTTGAGTTTGTCTTACATATAGTATTCCTTTTGCAATTACCTTTTCCTTGCTTATACCTTTTCTTGTTTGTCTTTATTGTTTCTTTGGTTTTGTGGTGGTTTGCTCTTAAGATTGGTGTGCTTGCTTTGACATATTTCATTTGAGGATTCCAAGGCCTCAAGATCAGATTGGAGCAAGAACATTATTTCTTTGAGAGTGATATCTTTTTCAGCCTTAGTTCACTTCGGCAGTTTCATTACAGCTCACTGTTTTTGCTAATTTTTAACTTGTTTGCTGTTTTTGTGTGTTTGCTGTTTTTTATTTGCAAAATGGCTGGCTATTCAAGTGGTGCATCTTACAAACAGCATTCTCCTTCCAAAGCTTCAGTCCTTGGTGAAGAAGAACATAGAAGAAGGAGGCATCACCATCATTCTCATGAAGAGAGCTATAATCGTGACCAAAGATATCACCAAGTGTTCAACATTGCTTGTAAAAAAGTCCCTAGTTTTAATGGTGATAGTGATCCTAATGTGTATTTAGAATGGGAGACTAAGGTTGACCATTATTTTCATGTGTATAAGGTCCAAGATGACCAAAAACTTAGATTAGTTTCTTTATCCTTTTTGGGCTATGCCAAAGAATGGTGGCATAAAATTGTAATGGACATTATATATCGCAAGAAACCTCCCGTGGTTTCTTGGAATGCTTTGAAAGAGTGTATGCGCG